>NC_133160.1:1816097-2043380 GCF_040802235.1 Manis javanica
CACCTTCAGGGACTACCTGGGGCCTGTTTGCACTCTGCTGGGGTTGGGTCCCAGCTCAGCTGGAAGGCACTGCCACACCCCTGCTGAGTGAGGGTCTTGGGGTCACCGAAGCACCGCAGATTGGGGCCTGCCACAACCGACACTCGTAGTCTCAGCTCCGGAGGCCAGAAGTCCTGCATCTGGGTGTCAGCAGGGCTGTGAGGGAGGCTCTGTCCCAGCTGGCGGCTGTCCCTGGGCTCCTCGGCTTGCAGAAGTGTGACTCATCTGTCCCCATCTGCATGCAGCACTCGGCCTGTGTACCACTGTGCCCAGTGGGCCCTTCCTGTAAGGATGCCAGTCCTATCTCACCTGAGGGAATTCCACCTGCAGACCCTACTGGCAAATACCATCCCACCTGAGGTCCTGTAGGATAGAGCCTCAACATAGGAACTTTACGGGGACACAGTCAGGCCCACACCCCTGGGAGGTAGGAACCCGGGGAGAGAACGTGCCTCAGCCCCTGGGCCTGGTGCCTGGGGTGTTGCTCCGCAGAATGTAATCTTTTATAAATGCTGACGTGCTTGAAGGCCCAGGATTAATTTCATACACAACGGTTTCTTTTTTGCAAAGTATACCCGCAGGTCCTTTGCCACTTCCAAATGCTACCCAGCCAGTCTGATGACAACTGTGTAGAAAACTTTATCTTCAGTATTTACTGTTCGGCCGGAATATGGCTGCGATTCCTCAGGGGCCATTCAGCACTCCTGTGGGAAATATGTGACCTCATTTGCATTTTCTAATTGAATTGCTATCAGCTTTCTTGCAAGACTGCACAAAAAAAAGTTCCTCCAGATTCTAGCGTCGCTTGAATTACCCACAAAAAGCAGCCTTTCAATAGTTGCTAGGAGAGGATGGGAAAGGGAGGGGAAAAAGTCGCCAAAATTTTACGTTCATGTGACTGTAAAGCTGTCAGTTTTGTTCAACTCCGCAGAGTCGCTGCCACGGCGACAAGGGAGGCTGCCCTTGAAGGAACTGGGGTGTAAGAGGAATGAAGGCCACAGACCGGGACATTTGGGGGCCCTCCGTGGCGAGACTGGAGGGGTTTGCTTCAAAGCTCTTTGTGGCAAGGGCTTCCTGGGACTGTCAGCACTGCAAAGCACACCTGTGAAGGAGGTCGTTTGTGCCTCTAGAACCTTCTGCCAACAGTCCTGTTCTTTGTCCCTGTCTGAACTCACTTTCTGCAGACCCGGCCAGGAAACCCTCTGCACACATTTAAAAAAAAAAGTTTTAAAATTGTGAATTATGAACTACATGCAGAAAAGAGCTTGAAACAGTGAACAGCTACGTGAAGGTCGCGGAGTGACCGTCTGTGCCCTCCTGCCCTGTAGCCTGTACCCTGTATTAATATAGACTCTATACAACCATTTGGAAACACAGAGATCGCTGTAGCTTGCCGGCCGTCACAGGCAGGCGGCAGGCCAGACTGGGCCCTGTACTCGCTGACCTCTGCCCTGCAGCGATGCGAGCACAAAATCAAGTGTCTGCACCGTGGGCGTTTGACAAAGTTTGTTAGATCACTTACGTGAAAGCGGTGACTTTTGTTCTATGGAAGTTATTTCTTCATGAAGATGTTTTAAAACAAAATTTCCTGGGCTTGCTTTTCTGTCCCCTTCATTTATCTGAGCATCTTGCTCTAAACCACACCGTTTTAATTATAGTTCAGTGGTTCTCAGATGGAGCCATTGTGGCCCTGAGACCCTCGGCAATGATTGGGGAACTTTTGCCTGCCATGGGCGTGGAGGTCTGGGGTGCTGTTAGACACCCTGCAATGACAGGCCAGCCCCGCTATGGAGAATGATTCAGCCCTGAATGCCCGGCTCTGGACCTCTGCTGTGGTTTACTGAGATGTCTGCATGTCCGAAAGACCAAGTCCCCACATCTTTGTGTTGTTCTAGACCATTCTTGGCCCTTTGCTTTTCCATCTGAAAATACAAAGTCAGCTCTTCACCCTTCCAAAAGCAAGCAAACAAAAAAATAATGCTGGGATTTTGTTGAGCCCAGAAACCTTTGGGGAACTGACAATCACCATGACGTTCAGCCTCTAAGTTATGAGCTGGGCAGGTCCTCTGTTCTCAAGGTCTTTAACTGCTCTCAGTGTGCAATGGGAGGGCATAGAATGTTCTAATAAATCATTAGATTTATTTCTAGGTATGTGATCATTTTTAATGCTACTGTAATTGGCATCTGGTTCAAATTTCCTTTTCTAACTATTTATTCCTGGGCTTTGGAGGTACAACTGCCTTTAGATCCAGCACCGTATTAACCTCACTAATTCCAATAAATATCTACAGATTGTTTCAGATTTTCTATGGTCACAGTCAGATAAGCCACACATAATGCTAGTTCTGTTTATTCTGACTTATTTTCTTGTCAGTCTCATCAACTGGCTCCAGCAGGTGACGTAAGGGTGTAAGAGCATCTCTGTCCTATTTCTGATGTCAAGGAAGGCCTTGGCTATTCCAACGGATTGGATGCTTACTGATGGCCCCCTTAGGAGATGGACAGCCCCTTCTTGGCCTCATTTGCTGAATATTTTTATCATGAATGGAAGTTAAATTTAACACTTGCTAATGAGATGATCACGTGATGTTTATCTTTTATTCTGTGTTCATTAATTTTCAAGTGTTAAACCAGTCTTGCGTTCTTGGAACACATTGATCTGGCCAGGATGTGTCCTATGTAAACGTGGCTGGACTTGAGTTTGTTAACATTCTGCTTAGGTTTTTTCCTACCTATTTACGAGCAGATGGTCGTAGAAGACCTGCTCCCTTGCTGTTCTTCTGAGGTTCTTTCTGGTTCTGGACATGGAGCCTGTTTGGTTAGGGGGTGAGCCCTTTTGTGTGGCTCTCTGGACAAGTTTATCCACTGAAATAAAGCTTTAACTCCTTCTCGTAGCTTGAATAGAATTTAGCAGTGGTGCCATCACAGCGTGGGCATTTTTTTTGTGACAAGGATTTGAATTCAAATTTTGTTGTAATAATGTAACAGCTCAGATTTCCTTCTCATCTTAGCTTTGGAAAGTTGTACATTTCTAGACTGCTACCCATCTTATATACAATTTCATATCTATCGATATATACTGTACATAACACCTCAAATGATCTTTCTAACGTCCGTGAGATTGGTCGTGATGTCCCCTTTTCGTTCCCGGTAGGTATTATCTGCAGTTTTTCTCTTCTTAGTCTGATCCGCTTAGTTGTTTAAAGAGCCAACTTTAGTCTTTGTTGACTCTACTAGCTTCTATTTCATTATTTCTTCTTGGTTTTACTATTTCCTTCTTTTCACTCTGTGTTTCCTTTCCTGTTCTTTTTATAAAATTCCAAGACAAATGTGTAGATTGTTGATTTTCTGTGTTTCTTAGGTTCTGGTGTCTGCATTTAAGGCTAAACATTTCCATCACGCATGACCTTACCTACATTCCACTAGTTTTGCTACTCGGTACAAAATAGTCTAATTACCATGTGATTTCTTTTCTACCCAAGGCTTAACGAGAAAGCTTTAACTTCTGAATCTATGAGGATTTCTCAGTTATCTCCTTTGTTATTCATTTTTAGCTATATTGCTCTGAGGGGAGAACACAAACTGTGTTTTGATTCTAAACCTCTGAAGTAGGTTGAGACTTGCTAGAAGGCTGGGCTTATGGTGAGTTCTGTCATTGTTTTGTATATACTTGAAAATAATGTGAATTTAGCAGTGCTTGGTTTCCATGTTTTATGTACGTCTCAGGAAGGCCAGACTTACTGAATGCCTCTCTTTCTCCTTAGCGATGTTCTGTCTGCGAGCTCTATTATCTACTCAGAGATGGCTGCTAGAATTTACCACTGAATGCATATTTATTTCTCTGTTTAGTTCTAACGATTTCTGTATAAATATTTTGAAGTCATATTGTTAAGTGCACACGGACTTAGGAATCTTATATTAGCAACTTTCCTCTGATGATGATTTGCCTGTTTTTTCCCCCCTATTCTGCTTTCAAGTTTTGTGTATCTTCACACATTTTACATGTACCTTCGGTAAACTGCACAGCGTTGGATCTTTTTAATCTAATCTGTCAATTCCTTTTATTTTAATTACAAAAGTTCATCTATTTCATTTATTATAAAAATAATACATCTGTAAATCCACAATCTTACCCAAAGAGAAATACATAGCTCATTTCTTCCTATTCTTCACTGTTTTCTCACATTTTTTAGATTGTTTTGTTATTCTGTTTTGCCATCTATTACATTAGAACTTAGATGGTCTTATGCCTCTTTCTGTTTTAAGAATGTTCATTTCAAAATTCATATTGAAAGGAAAACGACAAATTATATTATTTAAAGCTCTTTTTAAAGAAAGATTGCCTAAACAGGGAGACGAGAGGAAGTGAAAATATTTAAATGAGAAATACGTCTAGGATGGAGGGAGATTTCAGCTGCCCTCTGCATGGCGCCATGCCACCATCAAGTCATCCAGCTAGTAAGCCGCTGTGGAGAGAGCGTGTCCTTCATATACAACCTTGTCAGAATTATGTGCAAATGCCAAGAGAAAACATACATCTGTTATGGTGACAGATATACTTTTAGCAATTTAGCCCAACTGTAGGCACTCTGTAGGCTTTAAGTAGCTCCCGAAGTCAAGACTTAATTCATGACCTAGAATATTGTCTGTCTCGGTCTATGTCCCATGCGCACTTAAGTAATGGACCCACCCCTGTGACTCTCTCAGTGGCTTCCCAAGACCTTCCTTAAAACAAGGGTCAGTGTCTTCTCCACATATCCTATTAATTTAATACTTCCAGCATCTTCCAGGACATGAAGCATCCTGGGTCCCTCTGACTCCACACATCCCATCTCAAAGTTGGGGCCATTCTCTTTGTGAATCTGAATCACCTGTTTTACATCCCACCGACCATTATAGTCATTATTCATTGGTATTTTCCCATCTTCTGAATCTTTGTATGGCTTTTCATTCTAGGTTTTACCTCCGATCATCTTATCTTTGCTTAAAGAAAACACCTTCTGACAGATCCTTTCAGTTTCTGCTTGTTTAAAAATGTCTTTACTCAATGTTAGTTCTTGGAGGACGGCTTTACTGAATAATAGAATTCTATTTTCTTTTGCCATGTTAAAAATACATCCATGGTCTTCTAACCACCAAAGCTCCCATTGAAAAGTCAGCTGTAGTCCGGTTGTTACTCCTTTGAGGGAGTTGGTCTTTTCTCTCTGCTTTCAAACTTTTCTCCATGACTTTGTTTTTCAGCTGTTTTACCGTAAAATGCCTGTTGTGGTTTGTGTGAAGGTTTGTGTCGCCCCCCCCAAACCCATACATATGTTGAAACCTTAGCCTCCAACAGTGGGGTGGCATCAGGAGGCGGGGCCCTGGGAGGTAACTAGGACTGGATGCGGTCGTGAGGGTGGGGCCCCTGACGGGGTCAGTGCCCTTAGAGGGGCTCCTAGGGGGCCTGCTTCCTCTCCCTGCTTTCTGCCACGTGAGGACACAGGGCCACGTCCAAAGGCTGCAGTCGGGGGGGGGCCCCTTGTAGGGCCTTGAGCTTACTGCCTCTCCAATCCCAGCCCTCCCGGCTCTAGAGTGTGAGAAATGAATCCATGTTGTTTACACGCCAGCTGGTCTCTGGTATTTTGTCAGCGGAGCCGGAACAGACTGGGTGGTGCCCGGCGCAGTTCCCTTTATAGTCATCATGCTGAGAGTTTGTACGGCTTCTTGAATTGACGACTGAATGTCTGTTGTCGGTTTTGCCGTTATCTTTCCAAACATGACTTCTGCTCCATTTTCTCTCTTTCCCTTCGTATTCTAACCCCAGGCATGTTGAAACTTCCTACTTCCTCTGCAATATCTTACTTTTTTCGGTCTTTTCCTTCTGTATATCTCTTTATGCTTTAGCGTGACTCTTACTTCTGATATTTTTTGCTTCATGAATTCTCTCTTCAACCACATCTAATCCGCAGATATATCTATCCACTTAATTTTGTTCATTATATTTTTCAGTTTCAAACAGCCCGATTCATTCTTTTAAAAATAAGCATTGTTATTATAAAATCTGTGTCTGATCACTTTATTACCTAGAGGTACTGTGGGTCTTTATCATTACTGTTTCTGGTATTTATTTATTGTGTCTTGTCCTTCCCATGTGCCCAGTCATTTTCAGTGGAGTGCTGGACATTGTATATAAAAGAAGATAAGTATAATTTGAGGCCTGGTGAGGTATCTTCTGCTGGGAGGCTTTGGAGTTGCTTCTGGCAGGTGCCTACGACCATCAGCAAGCTGGCATCATCCGAATCCACTCATACAGTGAGACATTATTCAAAGGCTGGCATCAGTAAGAGCATGTGAACTAAGTGGCTCAGCAGCCCCCACAGACCTCCTCTCTGCCCCCCACCCCACCTCAGGCACCACCTGCTGAAGGCCCAGTGGCTGTGATGACCCCTGGACTCTGTGTGCTGCAGCCACGCCCACACAGCAATAGGAGCTACCGTTTCTACATTCATGTGGCAGGGCTCTCATCGAGCCTAGAACCTGTGTGATCTAACACGATCTCACTGACATTCCTGAGAACCTATTACTATCCCATTTTCCGGAGCAGTACACCTCAGAGAGGCGGTGTGACTGGTCCCCAAACATCAGCCAGGAAGTTGGAGAAGGCGTGATTACAGCTCACACCCCAGGCAGTCAGCCTCCTTAAGGGTGTGGGGCTCAGCCCTAGAAAGTCAATTTCACTCCTTCCTGGAACACTGACCCTCCTAAGCAGCAGATGGGCTGCAGTCACATGGCTTTGTTCCCCTCTCTGCAAACTCAGATAACGACAGCACCCGCTTCCAGAGATGCGCTGAGGACTAGAGGAGTGGACACCACTGAGGGCAGGCCTAAGTGGGACCTAGGATGTCAGGACAGGGGATTTTGGTTTGAAGTGAGAGGACACAGGGAGCCACCAGCAATGGGCTGGGTGGGCTGCAGCGGGTGCCTGCCACCTGCACCATCCTGTGCATGCACTCAGAGCTGCAGCCCCACAGTCACCTCCCGCCAGACTCACCAGGAGGGAGCCTGAGACATGGATCTGAAGCCCCTGTCTTGCCCACTGGTGCTTCTAAGGCCAGCCTGACGAGGGGCTCAGGTGAGCATGCCCTGGAACTATCTGACTGCAGTCATCTCCACAGAGGGTCAGGGATTAGCTGCCCCAGAAACCACTTCATCAACATGCCTGACGAAAGGGATCATTACATTTCCAATTAGCGCCTTTTATCTGGGCCAGACCATGGGCTTTAAGGGGCTCTCCTCTCTGCTCACAGGGGGCACAGTTTCTGCATCACAGTCTGGGCTGTAAGCCCTACCGCAGCTGAGCAGCCTTCAGCCTGCTGGCCTGCCTGGAGGGAGGGGTCCCCTCACGGGACAGGGTCCTGGAAGCTGCCCCCGGCTTCCTCACCAGCATGTGTCTTGTCATGATCACTAAGGCAAGATGGAAAACCACACCCATGTGCTTTAGGGTCCTCAGCACACCCAAGGTGAGGCTCATGACGTGGTGCCCTCTGCTGCTGGGGACGCGTTTCAGTGCCTGGCTCGGCAAACTCCCAGGGACACTTCCTGGGGGGCTGGTCAGTTCATCCTAAGAGGGGAAGTCTTCCACCTACGTCATCTCTTTCTCTTTTCCAACCTAAGCTACCTGTCCTTTGTTTAAAAGCAAGATGAAATGAAACACAGGACCCTGTCTTCCCAAAGAGAGTTCTTGGAAACACCTGTCTTTGCAAGATATTCCATGAAGAGGGTTCTTGGTCAGCAGGTTTGGGGAAGTTTGCAGACGCCTCCCAGTGAGGTTCACAAAGTCCATTAGTGGTGTAAGGTTCTGGGCAAATCTGTAGGAAGGAATCTGATGGACCTGGTTTAACCCTTTAATCCCCATGGGCCTTAGTCGGAGGGGATACCCACGGATGCTGTGGCAGGTGGCCTGCCTGGCTTCAACTGTTGGGTTTCCTTTGCCAGTGAACCATACACATGGCGTCATAATAATACTGGTGATCCCTAAGGCCTCATATGACCAGCGAGGGGTTTCAGCATGTGTTCTGCCTCCCCACTGCCTGACCCTTTGGGCAGGTGATCATGAACTGGCCAACCAGCCTGGAACTTCCCTGCAAATCTGGCCGCCCCCATGCCTAAGGCCACCGCAGCTCCCAAAACACAGGGTGGGAAGACAATGACCCAGACCTAATTCCCTGTTACACACCTGAAACCCCATGCTCAGAAATTTGGGATTGGCCAGGGGTTGCTGGGAGTCTGGCCCTGGATCTTGGGAGCGTGGATGAGGGAGTGTACAGGGCCAGGCAGAGGTGGGCCTGGCTGGGTTGTGTCCAGGGGAGCTCTCTCTCCCTCCCTGAATTAGTATTGCACTAGCTTCTCTGGCTGCTTTGCATAGGCAGCCATGGGGCCTCTGTCTTCTCTCTAGGTCTTGGGAGCCCTGGGGCTGGGGGACACGTGGATACATGGAACCTTTGTTCAAAAAAGTTATGAAGGCTGCCAAGGTGACAGCAGGATGCTAAACCGAGTGTGGGGCCTGTGCACCTGCCCATGCTGGCCCAGCCTCAGGAAGGTGGGGAGGCCAGAGAGTCCTCTTGGACCGGGGCAGCCCTGCCCTCAGGAGGCTCTGGCAGAGGCTCTGCTGCAGTGACCTGCAGGAGGAGGACACTCACCAAGCCCACCACGTGCAGTCACACCTCACCTTGTGTCCAGAGTGTGAGGACGAGGCCTGGGCCACCAGTAGCCGAACCACGGCATCCCAACGTTTGGCCGTCTGGCGGTCCCACGCAGTCACAGTGAAAGCCACCTGCTCAGAGGGTATCCACAGCTCCCGTGTGGCATAGACTGTCCCGTCTGTCCCGACTTTGAAGTCCATGCTGTTGGTCTCATATTGCGTCCCCTTGGTCCCCAAACAGCTGCTGAACTTGACTGCAAGAGGGCAGAGGAGAGGGTCAGGGCTGGCCCGGCAGGCACTGGGGCCACACAACTACTGTTTCAACAGCAGCTTCTAGGTCTCTAACAAGCATCAGGAAAAGAGCCATTTAACTGCGTTTCCGATCTTCAGGTATTGTGTTTTATCTCTACCACCTACGGAGTTAACTAGAGGCCTTAGAAAAAGAAGAATGAAAAGCAAAGGATACACTTTCATCACATCTAAAGCACAGCTCTTCCCCACCTCTGCAAATGCGTCTCCCTCGTCACTATCCTCTTTGGAGTCTGTCACTGTGTGGTGGATGTTTTCTACCTAAAAACAATCCCCTGGCTTGTCCCCCACTCTCCTGCATGCGGACCATCTGCCCTCAGCACACTTTAAAGCCCCTAAAGGATCTATTTCTCCAGCCCAGAAGTCTACGTGGGGGAGGGGGCGTGGGGGAGGGACAGGGGGAAGGCGGTATTCTGAGCAGAGCTCTCTGGCCCACTCTGTTACTCAGAGAATCAAGCCCGACATCTGCGCCCTCTCTGCCAGGGAGGGCGAGGCCAGAAGCCAGGCAGCAGGGACCTGGGCACAGTGAAGTGCTTTCTTAGTGGACCGGAGATGGAGTTTAAGGCAGGGGGTCTACTGGGCACTGCTGGGCACGGACTCTGCTTTGCTTCCCAAACATTAATAAGGCACTGGATTGCCAGCCCTCCTAATGACTCCATCAGTCTGGCCATTTGCAGCTGCATTGCAGAAAAGACACCCCCGGAGCAGCATACTCACTGGCACCATATTAGTGTGTGTTTCACACAAGTGTTTCTGCAGTGGCCACCTATGCAGGCACCAAGAACCAGCATCCCATTCCTCTGATAAAAACGATGGATAAAGTTACCTAGTATTTATAAAAACATGGGTATCTCAGCAATTATGGTGGCAGGAATGGTGTTTTAAGCCATTTCACTGTCACAGCTTGCATGATTTAATTACTATTTATTCTAGAAACTAAAAAAACTGCCTCACTGTTACATTTGATAAAGTGTTTTTCCCCTGCGTTCATCTTTTATTGTCGCTTGCCTTGGAATAACAAATAATGTGTATGTTCCCTCATCTCAAATACTTCACGTTAGATATCTCCCCAGTTCCCGGCACCTCCCACCTGTGGGTTTAAAACACATATGCTGTTTTTTTTTTTTTTTGAGAGGGCATCTCTCATATTTATTGATCAAATGGTTGTTAACAACAATAAAATTCTGTATAGGGGACTCAATGCACAATCATTAATCCACCCCAAGCCTAATTCTCATCAGTCTCCGATCTTCTGAAGCATAACGAACAAGTTCTTACATGGAGAACAAATTCTTACATCGTGAATAAGTTCTTACATGGTGAACAGTACAAGGGCAGTTATCACAGAAACTAAAACACATATGTTTTAAAATGTGATGAAACCAGGTATTTCCACCCCGTCTGGCCCGAGGCATGGATTGCAGAGCCACGTGCACGTGGGTCCTCGCAGGGATACAGGCATCCAAGGTTGAGTGGGCTGCGGCTCCATGGAAGTACCCCTGACCGTGAGGAAGTAATTACATTTTTTCCAAGGACAGGAAAATTCCAAGCTGCTTTTATAGTACTGTTCACCCCAATGGTAAACAAATGCAAATCAGTCACGAACTGAGTGGATCAATCATTCCTGACACCCCACTGTCACTGACAAAGATAAAAATGACAGTTCTGTGATTGCTCAGAGATCAGCACAAATACGTAAAGAAGCTGCTTTGTTCTCTAACACCAACTTTCTAATAGCGCTAATGCACCCAGACAGCGGCCGGGCGGTGGGGGGCAGGGTCCGGATTTCTCCGGGATTAACTGACAAAGCCCCTGCATTTCTTCAACAATCGACACAGAGCTTTGGTGACATGAGAAGAGGCGTCGAAGCTGCTTTCAGAACAAATCACCAGCACCGGAGCTGCCCCAGTGGGAGACTCAGAGCCCCGTCCCCAGGAACCGGCCCGTCAGACGGCGGCTGTCCCCTGTGGATGAGAGGCCCTCAAGGACATTAAAGATGGTGCCATCAAAGCGGCCGTCATGTCCGACTTCCCAGGAACCGTGCCTGGGGGATAAAATGAGGGTTTCTCCGCATGGGGTGTCGTGAGACCTTTGTGGAGTTTTCAAAGTTAGCATCTTTCCAGTCTGTGACCCGTCCAGTCATGAGAAAGCACGGGGGGTTGTGGGTTGGGGGGAGCTTTGTGAGAACGTGAAATCCCAACATCTGGTTTCAATGGAACCACGACCTGGCTGATTCGCTCAGTGCAACGGCGAGGTTCTCCCCACCGCGCTGAGATCCTGAGCCCCCATAGGTGGGCAGCAGGGGCTGTGACTTGCTTCGCAGGAAGACGGGGGCCATCCCAAGTGCCCTGTGGTGGGGTGCCTGCTCTCCAGAAGGAAGGGAATTCAGGACAACGCCTGCTCCTGCCTGCTGCTGGGCTGTGGCCTCTTTCCGAGGAAAGATCAGTAAGGTATGTCCTTCTGAGACCCAGGGGCATCCACAAAACATTCGTGTTGGCTAAACCGGCGCTCAGATTTGAAACCCTGTGACATGTGGGTTTAAATTGCTTACCATGCAAATGCCCTCAGAATGTCACCCACGCTTTGCCTCCCTGGTAAAAGGGTGAGAGGGCACTTGGGGAAGGGCTCTCAGGAGGAATGAGGTGGTTTCCCTCTTTACTTGGGCTGCTGGGAAGCTCAGAGGCAGTGCTGGGCACTGGGCATCACCAGGCAGAGTGTCCAGTTCAGACTCTGGGCTGACCCCCAGCTCTAAGCCTGTCCTCACTGTGCCCTCTCAAGGGGGCCCAGTAGCTCAGCCCTGATCTGACCTTGGACTTCTGGCCTCTGCAGACTGGCCAGGAGACTCGGGTCTTCCCGGCTGTCTGTCTTGTCCCATTGGCTTTGGAAATGCTCTCAGCCTGGCCCGTGATGATGTGGGAGTGGCCACAGAGGCCCACAGATTTCTGATTTACTTTTCCAAGGAGAAAGACCCCATTCAGCTTCTCAGAGCTGGGCAGTTGCTGTGGGTTTTGGAGAAGCTACCCCTTCTTCATGGAAAAGCCTGGATGTAGCCATTTGTCTTTTGGCTTGCTCTGGACGGGGTCGCTCTGACTAATGCGGTGCTAAGTGAGGTCATACTGAGAGGCGCTGGGCCCTGCATGCAGCCTGGTACACATCCTGGCACCTGCACGCCCGCAGCACCTAGTTCTCCCTCCTCCCTCAGGGCGGAGTGCTGCTGGGGCACAGAGAGCCCATGAGCTCCCCTGTGGGCCAGGACAGGTGGGGGATAGCCATGGCCCCAGAACTGGGGGCCTGAGAAGGCTCCCCACCCTCGGTGGTTTCCAGGCTGGCTTGGGACAAAACTTGGGGGACCCAGGCTATTGCTGCAGTGGTGGGTGTGGCGAGGACCCCGTGGCGCTTGGGCAGGAGCAAGCCACTGGATCCCAGCGCTGAAGCAGCCCACGGCCACCACTTCCTCTGCCCCCACCCCGTGGGACCCCTTCTGTCTGGAATTCCCTGATTTCTGTGTTTTCTTTCCTGTGTCCTCCTGGCCTGCCGACATGAGGGGGCAGGGCCACTCCTGGCCTCCCACCATGTCCCTGGGGCCCTGGATGGTGCTGGCACAGTCCGGGTGACACACGGCAAGGCCTTCCCACGACACCCCTCCCTTGCAGGGAGGTGATGCCCGGAGTTTCTGGTCAGTGAGGGCGCTTGCCTGTTGCTCTGCACTCAGCCCGGACGTGCCCAGCGGCCCCCCTGCACCCCCACATCCCCGGGGCAAATGGACAGTTTCGTGAGTGTGGCAGGTTCTCTGGGAACCAGTGTGAGATGCCGGAAGCCACCCTGAGCCCAGCTCGATGCGAATGTCCATACCGGAGGGAGCCGCCGGAGGGGGAGCCCGCCAGCATCCCGGCTGCAGAGGCGAGCTGCCCATGGACATCGCTGGTTAATATTTTCTCAGTGTACTTGTTTTTGATCTTCCAATGTCTCTCAGTCTTCAGGAGAAGGTAAAATCTGATGGGACTCTCTAGGAAACTTGTTCTCAGTCTACTAGATAAACCCAGCAATAGGAAAAAACCGCCATTCTGACTTCAATTCAGGAATTCAGGTTTCACGACTGTCTTGGCTCAAACCAGGGCTTTCTGGGAAGCATCCCATTTTTCAAGCATGAGGCGCTCTGCTCCTGCTCCTGCAGGAGGGCCCGGTGGGCAGGGGTATCACCCCCATTCTGCAGATGGGGAAACAGGCTCAGAGACACATCATGCCTTCTTGGGAGCCTGCAGGAGGAGGAGGCAGGAGCGGAACCCTTGCCCTCAGGATCTCCGACACCAGCCTGCCCAGCTAGGTGGGCCCCCAGGAGGCTGGCAGGGAGACCCCCAGATGTCTGGCAATGTGCACATCTGGGTCTGCATGCCGGATCCTTCTGCTGCTTGGAGAATCCCACCCTGGGGGTGCCTGTGTCTAAGTGTGAGGCTACGGCTGAGCTGAGCGTGCCGGAAGGGTCTGCAGCACCGGCGACCCGGCAGAGAGGCGCCAGCCCTGCCGGTGACGAGGACTCCCCTGTGGGAATGGGAAGGTTGTCTCTCCTCGGCCCCACCGGAGGTCTGCTTGGAAAGTGCCTCCTCTGTCGCACTCCATGACCTGGGGCCTGTCTGGCGCTCCCTACCCACACCGGGACCTGCTACAGGCATCCCCCAGCGGTTTGCTAATTATGCCATTAGTTTTAAACAAACTTGACAAGAGACAGGAGTCCTGAGAGAAATTAAATCCAACTGTTTAAGCACATGCAGCCACAGACCCTGCAGCGTTTGTCCCTTCGGTGGTGATGGTGGTGACAGTGGTGGCACTGGGCGAGGCCTGTGGGCCCTGTGGGTGGGACTCAGCACCACCTGCAGCCAAGCCTCTGGCTGGACCCTGCGTGGGAATCCCCTCTGGTAGCGGACATCACCCTGGCGTCCTTGCCAGGTGCGCATGTGGGGCGGGCACATACTCCTGACAGGGGGTGTGGCCTGCCCAGACACGCCCACACCACCAGGCCTTTCTTGGTGGGGCTGGGACCCAAAGCAATGGCCTGTCTGAGCATCAGTCTCCATTCCCGTAAAATGCAGGTACGAGCCAAGCGTGGTGGCAAGGCTGGGCAGTGCCTGGACCAGGGCAGGTGTCGGGCAGATGCCTGCTTGTCTTACACTCTGGCCTGGATGCACACTACCCATTGTGAGGAGAAGACAGGCCCAGGGAAACAAAGGCATTGGCCAAGGTCACACAAGGTCACTTGTTCACAGCCATGTGTGGCTCCCTGCTGCCTGGTGCTGGGATCTACCGGGGAAGACAGACAGGCTTGTGGTGGGAGGAGATGGAAACGACAGCGTGGGTGGTCGGACCCTCCTCCAGGCTTCTCTGGGGTCACCCAGGGGAGCCCAGGAGCAGGCTGAGGGCCCCCAGGGGCTCTGCAGGGTGTGGGGTCAGTCAGCACTACGGACTCTGACCCTGCTGGGATCCTGTCTCTGCACACTGGGGGCCCAGATGCCAGCCCCCAGCCCAGGGTGAGGACTCGACAGCTCTTGGGGGTGGGTTGCTGGGGCTCCCTGGCCCACACGGCACTGGTCTCTCCCTTTGGACAGACAGATTACACGTTCGGGCAGGAGGTCTGTTCTGAGAAGATGCTCAGGAATGAAGGGATGCCACGCCATTCACTGCTGGCAGCGTCCACCCTGCCTGAGGTGTTTCTAAATGCCGGGCAGGGGCCTTCAGCACCGTCCCAAGCTATTCAAGAAGCTCGAGCAGAAACTGCCTGGAAGACCCTCTGCCTGGACATCGCGGGAGGGGCTGAGCTCCAGAACACTCGAGGTTGGGTACCTCACTTTCATGGTGGCCTCTCCCTCCGGTCCCCTTGCCTAGAAGTCGGTAAAGCAGAGTCTGATCGCACTCCAGGCTCGCCAACCTCGGGCCCCGCGGTGCCTCTCTTGCGGACAAAGGGCAGGGATGCACCTGGCCAGCCATTTGCTACGATGCACAATTTCCTTTGCACTGCGTAAATGTCAGTCTCTGCCTTCATCTTGGTGTCCCGGCCAACGTCCACTCCAAGGGCCTATTTAAGTTGTTGAAGGAATTCCCGTGGGGACCTGCTGCAGGTCTCTCTCCCTTCCTGGCCTGTCTCGCACCTTTTCTGTCTGTGAAGGCCAAGTGCTCATGGGAGTGAACAGAGACAGAGACGCTGTGCGAAGCAATAGCCAGGTACAAAGTGCAGAACCCAGGGTCCTAAGTGAGGGGCAGGGAGAGTACTTAGGAGTTCAGGGAATGTGAGAGGAAGCACAGAGGGCTTCCTGAAGGAGGTGATGTCTGAGCTGGAATTCCAGAAGCTACTTGCATTGCTGCCTCAATACATCTGTGTGTGCTGTGTGTGCTGGATACCCACATGATGCAGAGACTCTGCCGTGTCTTCACCGTGTTTCTAGAATTTCCTAGGAGGGTCACACACCCATAAGATGTCAGGACCGGAAGGTGCTACAGAAATGAGCTGCCCAGGCCTGTCATTTCACTGATAAGAGAGCTGAACTTCTTGAAAGAAAATGACATTTTAGAATGCATTTGCTTATTCAAGTAATCCCACAAGCCCTAACTGAGTCCCTGCAATTTGCAGGGCCCGGAGCTATTACAGATGCCACCGTGTCACAGCTGGGGCCTGGGCGCTGTCACCACCCAGCTAACTGATGCTCAGGTGCCAGCATGGCAAGCCCCACGCCTCTGTCCTTTTCTCAGGATGTTGAACATTCGTAAAACCTGCTGCTTGTGCCTACCTTGTGTGAAAACACCCCATTCTAAGTGCTGGACGCTGCTGGTCTCAGCTGGGCCTTTAAAACTTTACATTGACAGGTATTCAAAGCAAGGTGGGACCCTTCCTCCCAGGCCTGCAGAGGCCCAGCCTGTGGCCTCAGCACCCCTCTGCTGAGAACAGCCTGAGTTCCAAGCCCCAGGCCGGGACACACGTGGCCCTGTTTCCTGGATGTCCAACCTGAGCAGTCCACCCTGTGCTCTACTTACCAGGTCCCAGACAAGAGCCCTCACCCCCAGCTGGAGACCACAGCCAAACGCACTCTGCTCCCCACCCCCTTTCCCTCCGTCCCGCACCTCCAAACTCCTGTTGTAGCAGCTGGCGACGTGAAGCGCAGCGAGCCCGTTCTCAGGGGTCCAGCGCACGGTTCCTGTCTGGGCGTGCGTGGATTCCCGAGTGCCTTCCGCATGGAACGCGGGCAAGCCTCTGCCCCCAGCAGTGCCCTGTGGCCTCTGCCTCAGAGAAGGCGGGTTCTTAGGGAGACTTGCTGAGTGGGTGCACTCAGGAGGCTGCACCCACACCCGGCGCCTATAAGGGGCCGGGTGCCCACTGGCCTCCCGTTGGGTCCATGGCCCAGCCAGCAGGTGTGTCCCTCATGACACCCCCTTGGTCATGTCCACACTGTGCCTAGGAATGCTCTCTCCTGCCCAGCCTGGCCACCCTGCAGGCCCCCGCCCCTGGCTGATGGGGACTTCTCCACGTGCACAGGAAGGCCCCCCTGCTGGCCTGATCACTGCCCTGGTCACTGCTGCCATCGGGAAGCTCGGGGCAGCAGGTGCTGGGCCTGCTCTCCTCACCCTGGTCTCCAGCAGTGACCCTCAGGGTCATTGGCACCCAGATGTTAGTGGGAAACATGCACAAATGCCATTTCCCTTAGCTTCAAAAAATGGATGTCCAATGAGCCGTCAGGCCAGGAAGAGACGTGGAGGAAGCCTACGCACTGAGTGAAGGAGGCCCATCTGGGAAGCTATGCGCTGTGTGATGCCAGCCCCACGACACCCGAGAACGGCCCAGACGTGCCGACTGTGAAGGCATCGGTGGCTGCCGGGGTAGGGGGTGAGCGGGTGGAGTGCGGGGGGTTTAGGGCAGTGATACCTCGTGGGTGACGCTGTGATGGTGTATTTCCCACACCCACAGAGAGCACAGCCCCGAGGGTGATCCTAATGTGAGCTGTGGACTTAGTTAATAATAATTATCAATCGTGGCTCATCAACTGTGACAATACTCTGCCCCAACCCAGGGCGATCATAACGGGGAGCCTGACTGGGGGAACTCCTCGATTTTCCCATAAATCTACAGTGTTCTAAAAAATAAAGTCTATTAAAAAATGGATATTCACTTCCCATTAGACATACCTCTCTAGATAAAACACTCTTTTTCAGACAAAGCACCGTAAGCTCTCTCATGCCGTTTGCTCTCCGGCGGGGAGCTGGAAACCTGCCTGTGCCCGGGTCTCCGTGACGGCGAGCCCCTGCCGTGCTCTGACACCGCCGCTGCCTCTGTTCCTTCCGGGACCTCCTGTCTCTCTGAGAAAAATCAGCCAAAGCAGCAACAAGCTTGCATTTTCCAGCCATGTCCCCTTCGCCCCAACCCCTGATCAAGCCCTGGCGTCTATTCACTCTCCATGGCAGTGTGTGAACACTGGGCCCGGGATCAGAGAGGCGGCGCCCGCACGATGTCGTGGAGGGTTTGCACCCCCCACACGGGACTGCATCTCAAGGTTCAGGTCTCAGACTCGTGAGCCCATGAAGAAGAGGCTCCCCCCGGCCCAGGTCCTGATGAACAGTCATCTGTTCAGGAAAGCAAAGGTGCAGGTGTATCGGGAGATACAGAAATGGGGTGGTAGAGAAGATTCTAGATCTAAGGAGGGTTAGTTATGTGAAAATTATTTTCTGGAGCTGCAGACTGAAGTCTGGGTTCTTTGTTAGCACATCCCAGTGATGCCACATCAGAATGGAGTGGGCAACACCTGTAATGAGATCCTTCCACACACTTACCGGGGAGCGAGCAGGGGTCACGGGACAAATGCACCCACACCCCGAGACCCCCAAGCCCTGTGTAGCCAGTGCCCCAGGGACGCGGGGCTTGCCTGTCACTCTCACGCTTAGAAAGGAGGGCTGGTGGGGGAATGTTCCCAGCCAGGGGGCTGGGGTGGGACTCCACCCAGTGTCCCAGTGGGGAGGAAGGCCGCCTGGACCCCGTCTCCATCTCCGGGGATGTGGAGCCGTCCTAATGGCCATGAACTTGGGGTGTGTGCTCCAGGATGCAGGGATTTCTTGAGGACCCCGGAGGGGGTGTCCATGTCTGGACCTTTGCTTTCTCATTTAATATTTTGGGAGTCCATTTGATTCTTAGGAGAAATGGGGTGATTTTTTGACTTTGTATTCATGGAATACCTGAAGTTAACATTTCATGAAGCACCATGAACATTTTGTGGATTTTCACTCACTTGCTCATTCGTTCGTTCAATACTGACTTGGTGGTCCACTCAGGTGTGCTGCTTAGCACCTGGGGTGAGTTATCCCACTGACCCCTCATGCACCTGAGCGGGAGTCCTGTGTACATTTTCCAGAAGAGGAAATGGGGTCTTAGGTTAAGCGGCCTCTCCAAGGTCCACAGCCAGCCAGCGGCAGAGCCGGCGTGGACCAGGGGCTCCAGGCTATGCACCCCATTTCTTCCCATTCCCGATGTGGCTGAGGCTGCCCCTGCCCCGGTCCCTCTTTGAAGTGACACGGAGCCCCGGGCTGAGAGACCCATGCCTGTCTGTAAAGAAGGCCACTCCTCCCGACAGCCACCTGACTCCCTGCTGTTCCAATGGTTCCTGCTACGAAGAGCTTCACAGATCAACTACACACAGGCATCTATCTATTCACAGCAGACAGCCTGCTCATGCTTTAAGCCCACCAAGCAAAACACAGCAGCACGCTTACAAACAGCCTCAAGAAACCACGAGTGGTCAGGTTTTGTGGCTGTAAGTCTGCTTCAACCTGGAGAGGCTGGCGCTTGCCCAGTACGAAGGTTCCAGGCTGTCCCGACGATGCCGAGGGATGAGGAAGGATGAGGCTGGGGCGATCCTGCCGCCTGGGGAAGGTGGTGGGTTCTGCTCTGACGCAGGTCTGCCCATCGGGAGCCGTGTCAGGAGGCCGTGAGTCACCCCGCCGAGAGAGGATGCTCATGCCGCCCTAGCTGGCGAGCGACCGCTTGTGATTTGGGCAAGTGCACACGCAGATGGCTGTCACCAGCCTCGTGACAGAGCCCAGATGATCATCATAGCAGTGATGGCAGCTCTGGCTCAGAGCCCTTGCCACCTGCCAGGAGCGCTGCCAAACTCAACAGCAGACCATCTTCCTCACCCCCACAACTTAGGCAAGAGAGCCCCCATCTTACAGACAAGCGCAGCGAGGGGCAAACACGGCCGGTACAGCCCCCGCCGTGCTGTCAGGTCTCAGGCGGGTGCGCTTCCCCAGAGGACACCCACACCTGCAGCTCCCAGGTGGGTGGCCGTCAGGCCTTCCTGGGTAACTCGCTCCCGACCCCGGGAGGCTGTCCGGGAGCTCTTGGCTACTCTTCGGTCTCACTCTCCTTTGGTGCCCCCGCCTGCCCAGTGGGCCCCAGACACGCCGCTGCCAGAAGAAGAGTGGGTTCCAGCACCCTCCACGACCACAGCTGTGTCACAGGCTTCCCCTCCTGCAGGGCTGGGGCTGGTGACCCGGGCCAGGCCACCGTCCTCTGTGGCTCTTGTCATGCATCTGAGCATTGTACTTGCATGGCTGGCTCAGGGGACAGGCCCCAGAGGCTTCGCTGACACCCCAGGAACCTGGACCGGCTATTTTTAGAGCCGCCAGCCTCTCTCATTAGTGTCTTGTCACCAGAACTGAGCTAATGAAATCATTTGCAATTAAGGTGCAGGTAGAGAGATGGCTCTCTTTCCTGTCCCCAGAGGCCACCTCCCTCCATCCCCCCTTTCCTCCTCCACGCCGCCTCTAGCGGGTGGCGGGCGCCTACAACAGGAAGGGGCGGCTCCTGGAGGGCCTGCAGGCCTGTGTTATAATTTTACATTTTACCAAAAGGGCAGTTTGGGGCTGTTTCTTGCTCTCTGCGTTTTGGAGGCCATCCTGCTCTGGTTGACTCGCCCATGCACAATCTTCTCCTCCCCAGGCTCTCACTGAGCTGTCCCAACATCGATGGTGGACACGCCATTTGAGGCTCTGGGGACGTTCGGGGTTGGGGGTAGCTTCCGTGGATTGTGGGGATGGTGTCCCTGTGCAATTCCTGGGGGGCTGGACCTTGGGGGAGAGGCTCCAGCCCAGGGAGGGGGGATAAGTGCCCTGCCTCTGGGTGGGGGGCACGGGGCAGCAGCACAGGGCCCCGGTGAGCCGGCTGCTACGAGGGCCTTAGGTGGGCTGGACATCAGCAGATAAAGGAGCAGATATGTGAGGCATGTCCATCCACCTGCCCATGCAATGTACTGACCAGCCCGGCTCACCCCCACTGCTGTTTTTGGCCGGGATCACACCCACTGCCGTGTCGGGAAGCCGCTGTCCTCCAAAGCTGGGGGATGAGGGGGTGAGACCAGCACCCTGCTCTCAGTGGGTGGGGGAGACAGACGGGGATGTGCAGGGCAGCTCTGGTGCCCTCAGAAGGGAGAGGAGTGAGGCAGACAGGGCCTTGGGGCGAGGGCTGGCCAGGAAGGCCCAGACGTGGAGCCCTGGGACAGAGCCTGGCTCTGAGCGTGGGAGGGAGAGAGCGAGAGGGCAGGGCAGGCCCGGCACACGCACACGCGTGGAAGGAGCTGGTGTTCGTGCAGGAGAACACAGGCTGGCTTGCTAACCTGTCTACACGCGAGCGACGTGCCAAGAGAGCCTCTCCTGCCCCCCAACACTGGGACCTGCAAGCGTTCTTCAGCTCCACCCCTTTTTGAACTAAGAACAAACAAGCAAATAAAACATGCTCTTCCCTTGACTGTGGATGTACAAATCAGGAGAAAATTTACAGGCACGAGCCTCAAAATAGAGTCCTGCAGCTGCTGACTCCCAAGGTGGACGGTGCTGAGGGCCCCACATGGCCCAGGAGGATGGTCGGCCCCCTGCTCCTGGCAGATGAGACCTCAGGAGATGCCCTGCCCACCTGCTATTCTGTGCTTGGGGAGGACATGGGGGAGTCAGGAAGGGGCTTGGTGCCAATGAAACCACCACTGCCATCCAGAAACCCAATTCCCAGGCTGCAGGTGTGCAAATGTGCCTGGATTTCATGGGAGTGGAGTGGGCGCCCTGAGGCTGGGAGCCTGAGGTCTGCTCCCAGTTTCCTTGAGTTCACAAATTCCAGGGTCTTCGTGGTTCTGAGCGAGGTGGCAGACCCAGGCCACTGTCCCAGCTGCTCTGGCTCAGACCCGAGGCTGTCAGCGCCCATGAGCGGGGGTGCCTGTGCAGCTCTGGGGTGGGGACCCTGCCTGCAGGCATGAGGGGTGGCCTGAAGAAGTGTCCTGCGGGCAGCAGAGCCCCCGCCTGTCCTTCCTGCACCGCGGCCCCACTTGCCTGGCACATCTTCAGCTTCTGTTTGCTGGGGCTGGATCCCAGCACGGCCCTGCACCTCACCAGCCCGCTCCCTCTAAGCACCCTTCGGATGGCTGCCCACCATTTTGCTAAAGTAAATAGAAAGGAACCCGGCAAACTCAAACACATTCACCCCCACACCCCCCAAACCTGCTCTCTCCCTGGGTTTTCCTTCCTGTCTTTTCTGTCCCAGGGGCATTTGTGTCACACTTGGCTTTGAGATATTTAGGGACCTCCTGGGGCGAGCAGACCTCGGGGTGCCTACAGACCAAGGATGGAAACATTGGGTGTCCTGGGTTTGGCCCTCGATGCCTGTGCCTTCCCCGGGGCAGGTGGGCCCTGAGCAGAGTTCAGACAGGCTTTCAGGAGCCTCAGGTGCCGGGCTGGGAGCAGACACTGCTCAGAAAGGCACACACACACACACATATTAACATGTTCGCTTGTTGGGGACCCCAGGGTGAGGAGCTGGGAGAGGCCCAGGAGGGGCCTGATTGGTCCTGCTCGGGCTGGGGCAGGGAGGGGCCCTGGGGAACAGGTGCCTATCAGGGATCTCAGTGAAGGGCGGGCCGATCCAGTCACACTAAGATGCCTTTGGGTGGGGGTGGGGGGAGCTTGCCTGGGTTTCCCAAGGCCACCTGTCCTGGGGCCCTGTGGGGACATACAGAGGAATTCCTCAGAATGAACGGGGCCACACAATGTGTGCTGACCTCCTTCAAGGATGGGCCTCTGACACACACTTTTGGGCCTGGTGATGGTCTGGGACTAGGGGACATATTTACCGGGCCCGTGATGAGAAATTCTCGGTGGACATGAGGGAATCCTAGCCCCACATAGGAAGGAAAATCACAGGTCCTCTTTCTAGATGCTGTCAACGGCATCCTTTTCCTCCACCAAGGGCCATCCCGATGGGAGCAAAAAACCCCAGACACCTGTTTTGTTGTTTCCGATCCAAATCCCGTTTCTAAAGAGCATGAAGGAAGCAGAAGCACATGCTTCATGTCACATCGTCGTCCAGAGGACGTCAGAGCACACGTGTCCTACCAGTGGGTTCCAGCCCCGGGCACGCTCACTATGGATTCAATGTGACCAAAGAAATGACATGACGGTAAAACATTCTTGGGGTGAAAGGGTTAGACCCGACTTTATTCCCACGGTGGCAGGTCAGTCACCAGAATCACATCCACTCAGAGCAAGTCTGCACGCAGCAAGCTGGTCTCTGCCTCTGGGCCTCTCTGCCTGCACAGGTGTCCCTGGCTCTGTCCTCGGCGCTGCCACCTCTCCAGCCTCTCTACTCTCCTGCAGCCCTGCCACCGTGTCGCCCAGACCACTGGGCGGAGCTCTTTATACAGAGTCAATAGCAACACATTGCCCACACGTGTGCAGTGAGCCGGCCGACCAGGGCCAGGGGAGGGTCCTGGGCACGGGAACCTTCACTTTATCCACAGCACGGGTCCAGGGCTACAGTGGGAGGAGGGCGGCAGGAGCGTGGGCCCACCTGTGTGGCAGTTGGGCACATTTTGTCTCTCTTTGAAATTTCAGGGTACCCTCGAGCACTAAAGAGTCTGGGAAGCCACGTACGAGTGAACAGACCTGCAGAACTTAAAATCGTTGAACCCAAACAATTTCCGTGATCACTGGGAGACGCGCACATGGGACTCTGGGGTGTTTCAGCCCGAGGGTGCGCTTAGCTGAAGTAGCGAACGGCTCCGGAGCCACAAGCCCTGCCGCTGAGGGCCAGCTGGGGTGCCCTGCGCTAAGGATCCTCAGAGCCAGCGGCTGAGAGAGGCTTTGCCTTCCATTTCTATCACGGCCAAGGCAGGGAGCCCTGGGGGCTGAGGCCTGGACTGCACACCGGCCCTCGGCTTCCTCCCGGGGTGGGGAGGGAGGCACTGCTGTTGCTCCCTTTCACTGGCCAAAGCCAACCACCTGGCTGCCTAACCACAGAGAGGTGGAAAGTGCAGCCCCCCGAGTCTGGGAGGGGGAAGTGTGCCCCGTGGCAGCATGTCAACGTGCACGCAGCAGTAAGTGCTAACGGCGGCGGTTTGCCTGCCTGTCACGCCGAGTCATGGGTCAGCTTTCTAAGTTGCGGCACAAAGACCTGTCACAACATTTGGAGGTGTTGCTGCGCTTCCATGCTATGACTTCTTTTCTACAAAAAATAAAACAGCACTTAGATAAATGCCCAAAGCAAGTCCTGCATCTGAAGAAATGATTCCAAATCATCACCGTTTCCTCTCAGCCTGGGGCGCCCGTGTCTGTCTGGGTCCCTGCAGAGGGCCCTCCATTTCCCTGGCTTTTCGTTTTGTTCTTTCTCAGATCAGAGCCTAAGGCTCCTGCGGGTGAGGCTGTGATGTTCCCACTTCCCTCTGGTCGAGTCAAGGGCTGTTCGCCGTACACCCCGGCACCCGGGGAGGCCCGCTGTCAGGGCAGGCCTTGCGCTGGGCTGGGCCGCGCACTTCTGTCTCTGCAGGGTCCTGCCCATCTGAGCTACTTGTTGGTGACTTAACCGCTGGCAGGAAAACAGTTAATGAAGTCATTTTGGAGGCAATGGATCCTGGCCTCCGTGGTCCTTGGCCCAAACGCCAGACCCCTCGCAGGGAGGCACAGCCATGTGGGACACTCCCCTGCAGGGAGCCGCTCAGCGGATCATTATGCAAATGGAGCATTTGTCCCGAGGTAATTATCTCGGTACCAGTTCAACATGAAATCTTGATAAAGAATTGTTTTTTAATACAGCGGTGAAGAAGCTCAGCCAGATGCATACAAATCATATGACGTTTTACTCTTGGGTGTAAATTAAAATTTGCAGTGAGGCCAATGAACCAGGGATGCTTTTTTCAGATGGTTTAGGCAATGAGGCCGGGGAGGCTGCGGGCAGAGGGAGAGACCCCAGACTTCCTCCGTAGTCTGCGCCTGCCCAAGCCTCTCACCCGGCGAGGAGCGCCCGCCCGGCCAGCCCCGGAGCCTCACTGCCAACCACGGGGATGGAGCCCCTGAGGCTCCTGAAAGTTTGGCCCCCGTGTGCCTTGCTGCTGCTGAGTGCACACATTCAAATTTGGTGCAAGAAGGTTCTGGACTTCCCTTGGAGAGAAAAGACATCTCAGAGAAAGGCAGTGTTTGGATCAGACCTTCTGGCGGCTGAAAGAAAGATGTTCACTGGTGGCCTCAGTTCCTCTCACGGGGTCCCTGCTGCACAGTCAGCTCCTACTATGAGCACCAACATGCCAGGTGCCAAAGAGTACAGGGTGCTGCCTCGATGAGGGGAAGGCTGGGGAGCTGGCAGGATGCACTGTGTGGCCTTGGGCAGCTTGCTAAACCTCTCTGAACAGCATATCCACCCCCGAACTAGGAGTCAGATTCACAGACTCAGCACAAGAGGCGGGTTGCCTGGTTCATGGTGTCAACTTTCACCTTGAAGGGGGCTGGCCATAATTCCAGGAGCCTGGCATTTGGAGGCTCCCCGGGCTGACTGAAGCAGGTGAAGACCCCCTGTGCAGCTTCCCAACCCCCAGGGCCTGCCCTCCCTCCTGCCCTCTCCCCCAGCCTCCTCCTGTGTGACTGAGAAACAGCAAGGCAGGTATCAGAACAAAGATGCCACACTTAGGGTAACAAGATGCAAAGCAGCAACTTTATTTCCAAACTGCAAGTAACGGCAGCGCAAATTCTTACCACGTTTCTGCCTTTTAGCAAAAGCCCAGTGCTTCCCCACCAGCCGCATCTTTATCTCAACGGTCAGGGCTGCAACCTGTGTCTTAATTTAAAAAACAATTAGGAGCGCAATACAAAATCCCAGGGATCATTCACTCTTCAGAAGGAAAGAACGAAGGATTCAGGGAGAGACACGGCCCCTCTCGTCTTTCAACAGGAGCGCGGACCGTCACGAGCACTTCAGGGAGGATTCCGGCCTCCCCAGCCCGCCCTTGTTTCTCTTCTGGGGGAAACCGACCAGGCGGCTTTGTAGGGGAGCGCGGTCTACATACAGCTCTGCGCGTTTTGCATCCACAACTCTGAAGGCCTTTGTGATTTAAAGCAGCAGTTACAGAGAGGAAGAGATAAAGGCTGGGAGAAATTCTCTCTCTCCGGGTTGGGAGGGGAAGAGAAGCAAATGGAGGTCACTGCTTTGGTGAAATATTTCCAGTTATTTCACGCAACCATTTCGCAATATCCCTAATGTTTTCGCACATTACATGCTCTTCCGTGGGAAAAACAGCTTGTGTTTTTGAAAGCAAGGAGTAAAAACCTCACAGGCCTCTGTGGCTGGCTGACTCGTACCTTGGAAGATTCTGCAACCAGGCTACACGGTGCAGAAATGTTCTTTTACATTCAGGCACCAAACGGTGGGCTGCATCTTTCTCTATCAGGCGTGAACAAAAACAGCCAAGACTTAAAAAAAAATCTCTGATTAGAACCCACTGAAGCTCACAGTTACACGTTGCTTTCAGATGCAAAGCCATTTGGCGGCAGGTAGCATTAAGAACTTGGATTCAGTTTTTTCGTCTGCTTCTGCCAGCACTTCCCATTAGCACAAATATGGCAGGGAAGGCACGTGTCTACATTAGGCTTCAGCACACTTACAATGCTGGGTGACTGCTGCACTCTGCGTTCATCTGGTCCAGGGCAGAGGCGGCAGCCACACGAGTTCAGGGGGCGGCTGACACTTCATCCACTTGCCATCCCATTGGGAATGGCAGGGTTCAAAGGAACAGGGGTCAGGGACAGTGTGTCCAACCTAAAAGGGTAAATAATGAACCTGGGAATGTGCGGGCCGCTGCCTGCAGCCCAGGGCATTGCTGGCCGAGCTCGCCAGCTGGAGCACCTCGTGTTTCACGGCTGAAGGTGGTGTTTGGCCCTTGGTCTCCACAGCCCGAACTGGGCAGGCTGAGCTGTACAAGGCTTGGCTTGACCGCTTGGTGGATGAATGGCGGTGAGCATTCTAGAAGGTGCTGGGTCACCAAGCAACACCTAGAGCAGGTGGCACAGCTGATGCCTCTACCTGGCAAATATGCCCCTGACTGAGGGTCCGGGTGGGGTGCAGCTGGCATGTCCGCAGCCAGAGGGGGCCTGCCTTTTGCCCTACCTGAGCTGAATCCTCACACACCCAGAGGGCTGCCTTTCAGGAAGGAAATGTGGACGGCTTGACCTTGAGCGGGTGGACAAGGGATTTAGTGAAAGTACAGGCTTTTGTGTCCCCTGGAAGGCTCTGGGGGGTCCATGAGCCTCAGGGAGCTTCGGCCCCTCTCTCCTCCATCCCCACAGGGGCAGCAGGGCCTCGATGGGTCCCCAGCCCCATGCTCAGCACAGGGTGCTGCCTTCCTTCTCTGGGCCAGGCCAGCTGCCCCAGCTCGCGTTCTAAGACGCGTCCTAAAACTGCACACTATATGCACCCTAAGCCTGGAGAGGTCCAGGCCAGGCCCTTTGGTGGGGCTGCTTGAAGCACATTTTAAATGCATTTTTTTTTGGAATACCTCATATGTCTGCCCAGAGGGTGGGAAATCAGCCTCATCTGAAGTGTCAGGATGAGAAAAAAGGGTGGGAGTGGCATGTGAGGGAGTAACTCTGTTGAACCGACCCTGGCTTCCAGCACTTTCTGTCTCTTGCACTTAATTGCTCCATCGGAGTCAGGGAAGGTTCTGCTATTTGCTTCCATTAGCTCACTAACATTAAAAACAGCACTTCCTGTATATGCAAGGCTCTGGGTGGGCTGGAGGCTCAGAGGCCCGCTCCCCTGGGTACCTTTCCCTTCACTTTCAGCCTCCTGCTCTCTCCTCCTGTTGTCCTCTGGCCACACACACCCTGCCTTGTGGTTGTGACGATCCTTCCCAAACCCAGGCCTGCCTCACCCCGGGGTCAAGGCCCTAGAGACTGCCAGCCTCACTGGCCTCTCCCAGCTCCCTGGCCCCACTGTGCATGAGCAGGCCCTTTGCCTTGACCCCTGCACCTCTGTCTCTCCAAGTAGCCTCCCCAGGCTTCGCTGCCCTTGGTCTGGACACTGCCTGCCAGTCGTCCTGTGGGTGAGGCCCCTGCACTGTGGGGCAGGTGTCTTTGTCATCTGCTCCCAGTGATTCATCCCGGGTGTGACTCTCCAGCGTCAGCACCCCAGGACGTTTGCACTGGCCGTACCCCATGTCTCCACAGCCGGCTCCCTCATTCCCTGCAGGCAGAACACCACTTTCGCAGAGGCACCTCATCCAACCACCCTGTCCTCACCCTGCACCCCGTATCTTTGTGTATTTTTCAGCCCGGCATGTGTCAGCATTGTGTGGCACTACACAAACCTGGGTGGGCTGCTCGTGTTCCTCTGTGGTAGGCAGCACAATGGCCCCTCAAAGATGTCCAGGTCCCCATCCCAGAACCTGTAAATTGTCACCTTCCAGGTCAAAAGGGACACTGCAGATGGGATTCAGTTAAGGGTCCTGCGCTGGGAGATGGCTCTGGGTGACTCTAAACAGAATCACGGGGTGCTTTTAGGAGGGAGGCAGGGGGCTGGAGGCAGAGGAGGCCTGAGGACGGCAGCAGGTCAGAGGGAGACACGATGTGTGCAGCTGGTTCTGAAGAGGGAGGAGGGGCCGCAGCCAAGGAGCGTGGGCGCCTCTAGAAGCCGGACAAGGTCAGGCAAGGCCTCTCCCCTGGAGCCTCTGGAAGGAGCCAGTCCTGCCCAGCCCTTACTCGTCCGACCTCAGAGCCACGGGGTGTAGACTCCTGCTGCTGTAGGCCGCCCAGTTGGTGACGCTGTTACCACAGCCGCAGGAAGCCGAAGCCCCTCCGGGCAGGCCCATAGCAGTGCCGAGCCGTAGGTGGTGCTTAGCAAGCATCTGTTAGCGAATGAGTGAGCGTCCGGTGCCGTTAGCCTGGACCCCATCAGCCCCCTTCTACCTGCAGCATTGCGTAAACGTTTGTCCCATAGATGAAGCTCTGTGTCTATACACGCTCCACACGGGCCCCTGCTGTCCTCACCGCAGCCCACCAGCCCTCCCTGAGGCCCCCCTCTTTGCAGCCTGGGGGCCCCAGAGGCAGGGCTGTGGAGTTCATTAGGCAACAGCCTGCTCACTGCCCTAATTACAAAGCGCAGACAGGCACACCTGAGCTTGCCGGGAGGCGTGCTCTGCCGCAGAAGTGACTCAGAAGCTTCATGGAAGCAGAGGGCCTGCGCGCTGCAGTTCATCTTCCAGTCCGGGATGCCCCACTGGGGCTAGATCCTCACTGTCACTTCTCAAGACCAGGAGGCCTGAGTGCCCAGCGGCTTTGGACACTGGGGATGCACGGCCAGCCGGCCAGTAGTTTTTCTGGAAAGTTCTCTGGCTTCTCAGTCTAGGCTTGGGGAAACCACTAAGTCAAGGTGAGCTGAGGGCTGGGTGAAGCCCGCCCAACACAGTCGCTTGGATTCTGCACCCCAGCCCCTCCCAGGGGACCCGCACGCAGGTGAGACGCCCCCTTCTGCTGTGGCTTCAAAGTTTTGAACTCTGCTGGTGGCAAACTTTTCGCTGACTACACAGATGGTCCTGCCCGATCCTGTTAATGAGAAACTCTCACATGGTTCAGAAACAGACGTGATCATCTGTTTTCCAACAGTTTGAAAAGAATCTACAGAGGTGTAAGGTGCTACACAATGAGAATAATTAGCTTGTGCCATCTGCGAAAAAAGGACACATAAAAAAGCGCCCCCTCCCTGCCACATCCTGCTATTTTGGGCCTCAAGGAGATGATGGGATGTGCTGAGCGGGCGAGGGGGTGTGCAGCGCGTCAGGTCATGGCGCCCCCTGGCTCCCATTTATTGCATCACCTGGAGGACCACCCCTGCCATCCTATCTCCACCTGGTGATTAGTTGGTGATAAAATAATCATCATTAATTAAGTATTAAGTCTGGAGACCCTCAAACCCGACTGAATTCGTGGACAGCGACTGTTGCAGGTGAGGCCCCACCTGGCTGCAGTTCCAGGCATGGGAAGGAGCGCAGGTGAGCTCTGGGCTCATAGTTTGGGCAGCTGGCCGTGCCCTCCAGGTGCAGGGGTGATGGGAGGTGGGCACAGGGACTCTGGGGTTATCTTTTAAAAAACTTTTAAAATTTTGGTATCACTAATCTACAATCACATGAGCAACATTATGGTTACTAGACTCCCCGCATCATCGAGTCCCCCCCACACCCCGTTACAGTCCCTGCCCATCAGCATAATAAGATGCTGTAGAATCACTGCTTGTCTCCTGTGTGTTGCGCAGCCCCCTGGGGTTATCTGCGAGCCCATGCCTAGCTCCTGCTCACGCTCTCTGAGCACTGACTACCTGCTAGGCACAGTGCCTACCTGCCCCGTGGGGCCCGAGTCCAGGGAGAAGTCAGGCCCCGAGCAAGGCCCCCACCTGGCTGCCCTGTCCGTCCTGCTGAAAGACCGGGCTCTGTTTCTTAATCCAGTCTCCATCACAGGCCGATACTTTTGTAAAAAAACAGTAAAAATGAATCACCAGGGAAAAATCACAGGCAAGGTGGTGCTGTGTTTCCAGATGCTCCCTCGTCATTTCTGGTTCTGATCTGTAGCCAGCAGCCTGGGGTGCGGGTTCACCTCTGACCCCGGCCTGAGAAAGGCCGCCAGCCAAGGCAGCACCTCCATGTGCAGGTGGGGAGAGCACAGCCGTGTAGCCGGGGTAAGAATGGGGGGCCTCGGCCTGGGGGTCCTAGGGGGCTCCTGGAGGAGGCTCCATCTCACTAAGACCCAAGGGATGGAAGGGAGTGGGCTGCTACCACCTGCAGAAGCAGCTGCAGGCAGAGGAGGGCCTGATGCTGTGCCAGGCTGGCATGGGAGCTGGCACAGGAGGCACCCAGGCAAGGGGCCAGATGGCTGTATGTGCCCAGGTGTCGGGTGGGCAGACGGGCCCCTGGCTGTGGTAGGATGGTGGACACTGCCATCACCCTGGTGAGGGACAGTGGCGGCTTCAGCCCAGGCCACACCGAGGACAGAGGGGAATGGCTCCCCACCCCCGGGTGGCAGGACTGCTGGCGGGTTGGTGGTGGGGGAGGGGAGAGGGGTTCAGGTCTGGTTTGGGGTAAATATTAACCTTCCCCGAACGTGGATGCAAAAATTGTCAACAAAATCTTAGCAAATCAAATCCAACAATGTATAAAAAGATTATACACCACAATTATCCCAAGGTTGGTTCGACATTTGAAAATCAATTAATGTGATAATCACATCAACAGGCTAAAAAAAGCAAAATCACACGGTCAGGTCAACAGATGCAGAAAAAACAGTTGACAAAAGCTAACACCCACTCATGATAAAAACCCAGTAAATTAGGAATGAAGGGGAATTTCCTCATCTTGATAAAGACTACCTACAAAAGACCTACAGAAAACATCATATTTAATGGTGAGACCCCAAAGCTTACCAACTAAGATCAGACACAAGGAAAGGATGTCCCTTGTACCATTCCTCGTCACCGCTCTTTGTCAGCATCATACTGGGGGTCCTTGTGAATGCCATAGGCATGAAAAGGAAATAAAAGGTACAATGACTGGGGAGGAAGAAATAAAACTGTCTTCATTTGCAAACTGGAACTAATAAGTGATTATAGCAAAGCTACAGGATACAAGATTAATATACAAAATTTTATGCTTTCCATGCAACAAACAATGGAATTTGAAATTGAAAATAATACCATTTACATTGGCATCCCCAAAATGAAATACTTAGGTATAAATATAACAAAATGTGCATAAGATCTATACGAGGAAAGTTGCAAAATCTGATGAATGACATCAAAGAGCTAAATAAATGGGGAGATGATCTGTGTTCATGATAGGAACACTTCATATTGTCAAGATGTCAGTTCTTCCCGATTTGATCTATAGCGTCAGTGCGATCCCGATCAAAATCCCAGCAAGCAGTTTTGTGGGTATCGATACACTGATTCTAAAGTTTATATGGAGAGGATGCAAAGACCCAGAATAGCCAAAACAATACCAAGGAAGAACAAAGTCAAAGGACAGATACTATCTGACCTCAAGACCTGACACAGAGCTGCAGGAATCAGGACAGTGCGCGCCGCCTCTCCTGGGCAGCAGCCCGTGTGAGCTCCGTAGTCTACCCCTGGAGCCAGGCCCCTCCGCCGGAGCTGCGTGGGCCCATTACAGAGCTGGGCTACTGCACTGTGACCCCCTGGGCATCCTCTCGCATGGTCAGGGGCCCCCATGGTGGGCATAAACACAGCAAGCATGTCCTGAACTGAGATGGGGCACGTGGAGGGCCCCAGATGCCAGGCAGAGATACTGGGTTGGGGGACCAACAAGCACGGATGGGACCTTCAGAGGAGAGCCAAGGGGACTCTGCTGCCTGACCACCCCCAGGACCACTGTGGCTGACACATCCTCTCTGCCTTCCCCTGCATCCACTGACCCAGTGTGGCGGCCAGCCCCGGGTGCACCGTCCCCGCACGCTGAACAGGGCTGCCCTGTGGGACCACTAGAGACGTGACAGAGGTAACTACACATGACTCCGAGGAGGGGCCCCGGCATCGTGGGGCTTCTGCCTTGCTGTCTCTGGGATGGCCCATCCTGGGAACTGGCCGCCATGTTGTGAGGGTGCCCAAGCGCCTCTATGGAGAGTCTGTGTGGTAGGGGACTGAGGCCTCGTGCCGACAGCCATACAAGTCAGATGTGCTGGAAGTGCATCCCTGTGCCTGGCCAAGCCTGCGGGGCTGTGAGAGGCTCTGAGCCAGCCCTGCCCAGCCAAGCTGCTCCTGAATTCGGGAGACACAGAGTTGTACCATAAACAATGCTTATTGTTTTGGAAGCCATTACATTTAGGGGTGATTTGTTAATTTTGGTGCTGACAACATGGTGCCTTTTCCTATGTAAAGGAGGAACTCCTGGCTGCACAGGCAGGCTCAGAGTAAGAGCCCCTCCACAGCCTCCCCCAGAAGCAGGTAGGTCCATTTCTCTTCCCAAATGCCCTAATACTCCCCCTCCAACCAGACAGCCTCCCTCCTGCCTCAGGCTGGGTGGTGCCCCCATGGGCCAGCCCTGCCCACCAGTGGGGGCACTGGGGGCAGGTGGGAGCTGTCTTGCTGTCCTTGTGGCCGGGCTGGGGGCCTGGTGTGCAGCAGGTGGCACAGAAGCCTTGTCGGAGCGGCCTATTGAGGAGGGTTTGGCTGCCCTCTGGGATGGCTGGGCAGGGCAGCCGACAGACATGCTCCTTCGTTCCCTCTGTAGCACAGGTCGGCAGTGCCTGGGGAGCAGCTGGCCCCCAGTGTGGCCCCCGACAGTCCTGGGGCCCATGGTGGCGCCCCTCTGCCGAGGAGGAGGCCCAGCCGCCCGGAGTGTGTGGCCCTGCCAGCTTCTCCCTCGGAAGTGCTTCTGTTTAGTTTTCCATCATTGTTTCAGGAAAAAGAACCACGTGGCGAGGTGCCCGAGCTGGTGGTGCTGGGAGAGCATGGTGTGAAGGTCCTGTGGGTCCATGGCAAGGGGCTGTGGGGACTGTGGGAGGGCACCCCAGGGTCATGGCTCCCCCTCCCAGATGGGCAAACAGGCTCAGAGGGTCTGTGACCTGCGGAGCGGAGCCCCCACCCCAGCAGCATGAGGCTGGACCTCAGTCCCCGCTTCGAGCCCCAGGGCCCTGACCCCTCCAGCTCTGTGCTGCCCCAGGAGAATGCAGAGGGTGTTTGCAGACTCTGCTTTGGTTTCCCCTTTGACACACCACCTTCCCTCTGTCCCCAGGACAGGACACAGTGAGCAATGAGTGTGCAAGGGCACCGATTCACGCTTGTCTGGCTTGTTTCTACCTCCCTGCACATGCTGCCTGGGACACCCACATGTCACACTGCAGAAGCTACAGTGGGGTGCCGGAGGGCGAGGCCACCCAAGCTATGGGCAGGCCATCTGTCTTGGGTAAGACAGCCTTTCTCTTCATAAAAGGCCAGATTCCCTTTACTGTGTGAGCACACACCTCCACCGTGCAAATAACGTCCAGGGCTGCGGCCAGGTGATGCCACTCTGGGATCAAGCCTCAATCAGCAACCTGCCCGAACTGTTCTGCTGAAGGTCACTGTTCACTCCCAACCCCGAGCACGGGACGCTGAGATGTCAGCCTCGCAGTTCTCAGTGCTAGGGAGCGGCGCACTTCATGCAGAACTGGAGGAACATGGGTTCCGCTGCCGGGGCCTGCCTCACCCCCCCGGGGCTCCCCCCCGCGTGCCCAGCTCTCGGAAGCCCAGCTCCCATTGAGTCTTCCCATCTGTCCTGCTCCCCTGGAGTCCTCACTGTGGCCAAGATTCCTCTGCTCCCGAGAAACCATCTCTGCCTCATGCCTTTTCCTTCCTGTGTTGATAGAAACTGTCCACGTGTGTTACTGCTGGGAGGCATGCATCACCTACAATCGGGGCCAACTGGTTTTGCCAATTGTCAGTGCTGGGGGGTGGTGTCCAGGGTCGCTGGGCAGGTCTTTGGTCCCTTGCCAGCCCCATGGCCCTCCCAAGCCTCCTCCAGTCAAGGCCAAGGGCAGTGTGCCCCTCCAGTGTTCAAGACCAGTGTGCCCAACTCCTTGCAGTAGGGCCTGGGACCCCCGCCACGGAGGTGGGGCAGCTCCTCTGGGAAGGTTCTCCAGGGAACCGCGCCTTCCAACCCCTCCCCTAGGTGTGAGCACAGGCTGGGGAGGAGGGGCTCTCAGGCCCCCGGCCATGCCAGTGTCCGTGGGGAGGAGGCCGCAGGCGCCTTGGAGGGGAGGAAGGGACATGGAATTTACACGAGGCTCTGGGCTCAGCACATCACATCTGGGGAAACTTGACACAACTGGGGCGTTTGATTTGGCTGTTAGTCATGTAGTTTTTCATTGTTGACACAAATGTGTGCAGAAGCGTCCAGCAAACCCTTAGCAAATGGAGCCTTTTGGCCATTCTGCAGGCTTCCATCTGACTTAAAACTTCACTGAAGCGTCTGCGGAGAGAGAAGACCAGATGCTGGCTACAACGGGCAGGGTGAACCAATCCGCCTGCTGTTCATGGTCGGTACAGGCCGCCAGGGTCAGAGTAAGCCCCGAGTGGGCAGGCCTCCTGAGGGAGGGTCCGTGAATGACCCCTGGCTATGGGCTCCAGGACTGATGGAGATGCTGTCGGGATTGTCCGCCGAGCGCCCAGGACCCCTGCTGTACCTCAGGGTCAGCCCTGGGGCAAGATGTCATTGCACATATCGACCAAATGCATGGGCCCGATGCGCGTCCACTCTGCAGTGTGGGGGAGCCTGGTGCTGCAGACTGGCCCTGCCCATCGTGTTGCCCACTGGCCGGAAGGGGCGCAGCCTCCCCGGTGGCTGAACATTCTGCTCATGACACTGAGTTTGGAACAGCAGCCCTCAGCGTCTGCAGTGAGCTCAGGCGCGGATGCTCCACAAAGCTGGGAGCCGATGTTTCCGTGGGAAACCATTCCCAGGGCTCGCCAGCAAGTGGGTTTGCAGGTGGCTGGCCGGTGTGGGTATGAGGCCCTGGTGGCACTGAAGACAGAGGGGACATTCTGGTGGCCGGGCTGTGATCCAGGCATGGGGCAGGGGTGTGACTGGCTGGGTTGAGAAGCCTCGGGGGCTTTCCTGGGCTCAGCTGACTGTTACGTCCTGTCTGGACCTTTGGGGACTTGAGCACGGGATGCACCAGATGGAGCCTCACAGTCTAAACCCCTAGTCCCCACCTGGGGGACAGTGGGGTATCTGGAGACATACTGGTCTGCCACACCTGGGGGAGAGTGGGTAGGGGCCAGGGTTACTGCTGACTCCCTTCCGTGCCGAGGATGGCCCACCAGTTAGCTGGCCACAAGAGCGGCGGTGCCGAGAATGACAAAACCCTCAGCAAACACTGGCAAATTTTACATGAAAAAAAATCCACATGTTCAGCTTGTCAGGAAAATACAAAAAATCTGGGCCATCCAGTCCTATGCTAGGCAGCCGTCGCTGGAGGTGAGGCGACTGCACCCAATGGAGGCACATGCCCCCCTCCCTGCACTCCCCATGCCCACTGTTTCTGACCCCAAAGCTGCACCCTTGGCCGGGTGGTCCAGTCGGGCATGCTTGACAGCAAGCTGTCCACTCATGGGGGCACCAGCCAGGCACCCAGAAAAGCTGACGCTGCTCAGAAAGTACAGTGGACAGACGCTCTAAAGCTCGGCTCACACACAGGCATCCCACACTGCAGGTGAGCCTCTTCTGTCCCAAACCCCCTGAATTAGCTCAGCATTCTTCCCCAGTGGCAAAGCTGGTCCTGAAAGCCGCAGGGGGAGGCAGCTGGCTCCCCAACATTTTTGCTGGAGGGGAGTCTGCAGGGCTTGGCCCCTCCTGGCAGCACAGAGACCCAGGCACCAAGGCGGCCACTTAGACCGGCGGGGTGCCAAGGCTGGTGCTGACCCCGTGGAGATTAACGTCAGTCACTGACCCCTGACCCCATCCGGTTAATCCACTGCTTCCGGCAAGGAGGGCCCCCAGCACAGCCTGGGAAGAGCTCCTGGACTCACGCCTTCCCGTGAGGGGTGTCTTTCCCCCTTGGGACAAAGGCCAGCTTCCCTAGAGTTCCACAGCACAGCCGCCTGCCCGCCAATCCCCTGTGGCTGTCACCGCCGGCCTTTTGTCCCCACTGCATGGCCCTGCCCCGCCCCTCTCCGGCCTGTGCAGCCTTATCATTTCATTGGAGAAGCTGAACTGGGGGCCTGAGGGGTCACAGCTAACATTCCAGAGGGGGAGCACCAGGCGAGGCAGCACCGAGTAAACGGTGGGTAAACCCACAGCCGCCTGCGTGCTTAAGTCGGAACAAAAGGGACAGACGGGCAGGGAGGCCACCCAGGGCGTGGGGTCTGGTGTGAGCAAAGACGTCGCCACCTGGGGCTGAGAGGAACTGTACGTGGGGCCCAAGATGGCTGTTTGCATCCGCACCCTGCCTCCCACCCCCGCCCAAGTTCCTGCAGGTTCGTGGGGATGCAGGGGAGAGGTGAGGTGGGAAGGGGTGCAGGAGGGGATTGAGGGGCACCGACCCCTCCGCCTTCCCCCGCTAGTTTATTGGCAAGGACAGACACTGTCTTTTCGTATTAGGTTAAATACTCAGCAAATGCAAAGCCATCTCACGCCCATTCCCGGCTACACTGTCACTTCAGTTCTTCCTTCGTGGGCGTTCCACGTGGCAGACGCCCCCATTCATGCTCAGACATCAGCCACATCCCCCCACACCAGGCTTGCTTACTGCCCCCTCCCATTTTACCCCTGTGTTTGGTTCATTGCCAGTCCCCTCAGACCAGGAGAGAAGCTCTGTGCTGCCGGGTCCCCACATGCAGAGCGGTCCCCGGCATGAGGCTGGGCCCGGCCACACGCTGTGGAAGGGAGAGAGGGGACCAGAGGCTGGCTCGCTGGGCTCATCCGAGGGGCCCTGCTTCTGGTCAGCGGGGTCAGCAGCCCCTGCGGTTCTGTGAGCCCTCTGCGCCGCTCGACTGTACATCCAGGAAACGGGATGTTGTCTGTCCTGTTCACCTCTCTCCCCCCAAATACGGCAAAGGATTGCTGAGGAAAGGATGGGGTACCCTCTGCACAGTCCATGCACACATGTTCCCGTCCTGCACACACCTCACGGCACCTCCCTCACGTTATAAGCAGGTTGTCAGACCCCCCAGGCCCTGTTTGCTTTGTAGTCAAGCGACAGATGTAGATTAAGAAGCCCAAATTTCCATCAGATGGAAGAGCAGATTAGTTGCAAAATCCTTTAAAATACTTTGGAAAAAACAACTTGTTAAATGAGACACATGCGACGGGTGCCTCTCCGCAGGGGCCACCGCCCACGGCTGGGCTCACAGCAGAACACGTGGGAATCTGAAGCCCAGGTACCGACAACGTGCCTGTGACTTTAAGATGTGCGCTCAGGTAAGTGAGAGCGTGTAAGCTGATAGCAGCTGTTAGCCTTGCTTTAATGCCGAGGGCTCTGAACCGAGGTCCACTTGCCTTTCAGGGACTGCAGAGTAATTAACTGCGTCACCACCAAAGGGCCCACAGGCACTTGCCATAAACAAAATCAAGAACATTCTTCCCCGAATTAGCTACGTTGGCTGCAGAGGGGAGGGGGCCCCTGCTTTTCTCTTACAAAGCAAGATTGGGGGGATTTGTTTTGCACACTCCTGGAAGGCAAAGGGACCCGCTTCCTCCGCCCCTGACTCATTGGATGGGCAGCCCCCTCTGAGCGGCTCCCCTGGGCCGCCCTGCTCCGCACGGATCACAGAATGGGGAATCACAAGCCACTCTTATTCGCCATCTTTGCATGGTTTTTGGTCAAACCCATGTTCCCAGAAATGCTCCCGCCAGAAGGCTGGCTTTGTGGAGGAAGCAGCAAAGCCCTGTCTCGTGCTTCTTGGTTACCCTCAGGTCAGGAACGGCCAGACAGAGCTAAAGGGACGTGGAGGTGGCAACAACGGACTCTTTCTCCCCTGGTCCCACTTCTGTCCAGCAGAATTTGCACCACTTCCGTGAAGACAGGGTTCCTCCAGACCCCCCCATAGCCTGGTGCCTCCTGGCACCTGCTGCCCAGGCGGTCTGGGCGAGGAGGACAGGGCTTCGTCTGGCTGAATGGACTTCGTTCTCGCCTGAGCAACACCCCTTCCTTTGTGATACAATCAACCCTGCAGCTCAGGAAAGGTTTCTTTTCTGAAGAAAACACTGTTCCAGGTTCACCTGGATTTTTCCAAACCTGGAAATGTCTCGCCAACTGGTGGCTTGTTGGCACTGTTCAAAACTAGGCCAGTCCTGCGAACAGCGACCCCTGGGCCTGGCCTAACCCGGGACCGTGTGCTGCCGGCCGGGCTGTGCTTGTTCTTGCTTTGTGTCCGGCTGTGCATGGCAGGAATGCGGCTGCCCGCACACCTGGCTCCCGCAGAGGCCAGGGCCCGCAGAACTGGTTCCCCTCCAGCCCGGGAGGGGTGCTCTCTGACCTCACTGGGAGGTCACAGCAACACCAAGCCATGCCCATGTTTCCACATGGCTGGCGGTGGACTACAGCCGTGCAGCTTGTCGGTGCCAGAGGACTGAGGTAACACCCACTGGGGGCCACAGGCAGGGCCCAGACGCAATCCACTTGCCTCTTTGTCATGGGCTGAACTGTGTCCCCCAACCCCGGGCACCTTCTTTGGAACTTCAGTCACTGCAGACGTAATTAGTTAAGAAGAGGTCGCTGGAGTAGGGCGGAGGGGGGGAGCCAAATCTGCGTGTGGTGTCCTTGGGGAAAGGGGGAGTTTGCACACAGGGATGATGTGTGCAAGGGCAGAAGTGAAGTCACAGGGCACAGGCGGCCATCTACGAGCCCAGGAGGGAAGCAAGCCTGCCCACAGCTGGTCTAGACCTGCAGCCCCAGAGCCGGGAGACAGCGCATGGGTGGTGCTTTGTCCGCCTGTTTGCGGGGCACTGTTAGGTCAGCCTCGGACACCGATGCAGCCTCTGGAAGTGTTTTAAATAAAGGGGGTGAGGGTCACCCTGGGTAAGGCTCTGGCTCTCCACCAAGATAAAGGACTCCAGCTCTAAAGACGAGGCTTCTGCAGACCAGGCACTGGGCATGAGCCTTGTGCTGTGCCAGGTCGGGCAACACACCTGGGCCCACCAGGCGGCGCTCGCCTAGGCTGTGCTGCTTTTATTCAACAAGCACACAGTGGGGCTGCGGAGGTGGCGGGTCCCACCCTGGTGACGGCCCTAGACCCTCGGGCCTCACGTTCCAGCAAAGAACTCCTGTAACGGGGGAATGCGGGTCTAAGTTCCTGATCTCAGTGTCAGTTTTCAGGAAAGGCCTGACCCAGGAGCCTAAGAGAAGCCTGGGGACAGGCCAGGGGGATTTTCCAGCCACAGGGAGCCCTGGCTGCCAGGTGACAAACGCTCAGAGGCACACTTCCTACGCGGGCAGTTCAGTTACTGTCAATGAGAAGCTGCTTCCTTGGAGATGCAGTGCGCTCCACTGCAGTGCAGAGCTGGGCCACGTCTGTCCGTCTGTCTGTGAATCAATGGCAGGCAGAGCTGGGAGGGCTACGGGGCATAGGCGGATGCTCTCAGCCCTCAAGGGCACAGCCTCACACAGCCCTTGGCGCTGGGAGAAGAAAAGCCCCCACGTCCTCTAGCCAGAAGGACCTCTTCTCCCAGGAGGGGGTTACCTGTGGCCTCAGAACGCTCACCTGACTGGGTACTGCAGGCCTGCCAGTGGGCACTGTACCCCAAAGCCATCTGGTCTCCCAAAGTGTACCAGATCCTTTCTGCCCGGAGGCGACCTGAGCCTGCCTCATTCTAGGACGCCTTCCACAATGATGTCATCTTCTGGATGCTTGGATTCTGTGATCTCATGAGAGACCCAACCAGGAACCTACCTGCCTGTTGGAGAATTAAAAGCTCAGAGAGTAATTCTCATCCACAGTGCGACAGATGCATGGACGATGGGAGCAGCCTGCTGTGGGCTCCTGGGCGGGAGCCTCCCTGGGCCACTGCATGCCCTCTGCAAGGCCCGGATGCCGCAGCCGTGAGCCTTCCGAAGCTCCTTCCTCCCCCGGAAAACACTGCAGCCCGTAAGCTCTGCCGGGCGGGAGCATACAGCCCCCAAGCTTCCTGTGTGGTCTTGTGGCATAACATTCTGTGCCCATGTGTATGGCCACGGTTCCTCGCCATTCCCACATCTGCACAGGTTTGCCTTTTTGCTGCAGAGTGCAGTCCGGGCGGTGAGTGGACTGATGGCGTGAGGAACGGCCTGAGGATGGCGGCCTCACCCTCCCGGCTGCTGCAGCCAGGGCTTCCTCAGGACCAGGACGGACACTGGGGGACGTCTGGGCGGTGCCCACTCTGATCTTGACTCCCGTTACGAGAGTTCTGAACACGAGGGGCTGGGTTGGGGCTCTCCTGGGGCCGGGCGGCTCTCTTCAGCTTGGTGTCGGCATCTGTCCACAGGATGGGTCCCACTGCTGCTCGGCCTCCCCTGCAGTCAAATGGGGTCCAAATAGGAGAGGGCTGTGGGACCTGCAAACAGGCGTGCTCAGGACGCGGGGTGCGCGGTTCTGAACGCACCTCGTGCTGGGATCTCCCTGGAACTCGGCAGGTAGCCAGGTGGGCCTCCTGACTTCTCAGCCACCAAAGGTCCCTCCTCTGATGTGTGGGGTTTTGTTTGGAGACCCCCGTGGTATTCATGAAGCCCTCTTCCTGCCCCCTGGGGCCTCGTCTGTGCTGGCCCAGCCCCTGCCGGCCCTGAGGTTTGAAATGTCCTTACTGCTTTCTTGGGGGAAAGGTGCACTTTGGGGCGGAGGGTGAGCACAGCCCCTTCCCTGTCTTCTCCTGCTTCTCTTTCCCGGGGACTGGTCTGCGGCTCTGCTCATCCTGACCCCTGATGATGCGTGACCCCATTAAGCAAATGTGAAGGCCGCACAGGCAACTCAGGCGATTTCCTCGGGCCTGGGAGGTACATGGAAGTGGCAGTGGTGACGCTGAACCTGTTGAAAATCACTTTGTCTGCTGACAGCAGCTCATGGCACCTGAGAGGCCGCCTCTGTCCTGATCGGCCCAGGGCTTCTGACCAGAAGGTGAGCACTGCCCCTGGGCGGGGTGTGTGGGACCAGTGCGCCACCAACCTCACCCGTCCTCCCCAGCAGGCATTCACAGCCACAGTGACCTTTACAGGATGACGGGATGGCCAGCCAATTAGACACAGGGAGGCAGAGAAGGTCAGAGCGTCTACAGCCACTACATATTTTATACTGAGGGTCTAATAAATCATGCTGTGGCTGTGGCTGTAACGAGGATGGAAAAGCCATCTTTCTACAGATAAAGACCATGTAAACACACGTCCTACAGTGGACGTGGTGGCCATTCCCATGTGTCTTCAGGCCCTCCGAGCCCTCTGGCTTAACCCGCATCTACTAATCACGTAGCTTGGGGCGCCAACACCATCGTCACCCAGGACACAAAAGGCTCCCACTCCGTGCCTGGTCCCCTCCCCGCGAGCTGCCCCCAGATGGAGGCTCTTGGCTCGGCTCAGCGTCTGGAGGCACTTCTGCTGTTTCTGGCCGCCACGGTTGGGGGCAGGTCGGTGCCTCTAATGGGCAGACGCAAGGGCTGGTGCTGGGCATCCTGCCACACACAGCACAGCCCTCAAACGGGAGTCACCGGCCCACCGTCAGCATCACTGGGGTGAGGACCACACTCTCAGGGGGTTCCAGGACACCCCAAGGCTGACCCCAGCAAACAGCAGAACCCCCACCATTCAGCTGAGCATGAACGTCCCTATGTGGGGCCAGCCCTGACTGCCCTGTGGAAGGTGGCCCCTGCGCCCCTAGGCGCCCTGTCATGCACACAGCCCTCCCCCCCATTGGTCTCGGGCACCCTGACGTGCAGCATTCTCCCTCTGCAGGGAGTGGGGCGGGAGCAGCAGCCATCTGCTCGCTGCCACTCCAAGTGCCGGGCACAGTTCCTTAGTATGCACCCCAAACCTCAAAATCTAAGTAAAAAAAGTGTTTGAATATACATGGAACCAGGCACCCTGGCTTGTGGCCATGCCACCCCACCCTCTGCTTCCACCTTTTCTGTGCCTGCCTCTGTGTGTCTATTTCAAGGACTCCTGTCCCTGGATTCAGGGACGCCTGTATAATCCAGGGTGATCGCATCTTGAGATCCTTGACTTCTGCAAAGAGCCTTTTCTGAGGAAGGGCACGTTTACAGGTTCAGGAGGTGGAGTTTTGGGCATATCTTCTGGGGGCCTCCCTTTGGCCCCCCACCTCTAGTCCTCCCGTTCTGAGGTGCTGCCTGCTTCTAGGACCTGGGCCAGGGCAGGTCCTCCTTCTGTGTCCGTGTCTTATTTTGGGGGAATGGGGGTGCATTCTTTTCTTTTGCTTCCATCAGCATGCCTGGTGACTGAAGGCAGTGGTGTGGGGTACCTGGGGAGGAGTGAGTCACCTTGTCTTAGGCCCGACTCTCTCTGCCTTGGAAGCGTACTTGTGCTGGGCCCGGGGCCTGGCTGCAAGCAGGGCTCAGAGGAGGGGAGTTGCACAGGCCAGCCTGAGGCTGGGGGCAGGGCTGGGGGGTCAGGGGAAACCAGATCCTTCCTCACTCTGTGCGACTTGCGGAGATCAGGGGGCTTGAACAGGACGAGGTCAGCCGGGTTGGAGGGTGCGAGCTTCCCGGGGGCCGGGAGAGCCGGCGGGTTGGTCCTTCCCCAAGTCAGTGCTTCTCTCCGGAGCACCTTTCATTTGCTGTGAAGGCCATGCTCTGTTTGCTGAGTGCCCACTGTTTTCTGGGCACACGCTTGCCACCACTCCTCACATCACAGGGCCCAGAGCAGACCCCTGTGGCCAGAGCCGGCAACCACCTGCCAGTCCACGTGCCCCAGGCTCTAGGCTGAGAGTGGCCGGGTGGGAAGGCAAAGCGACTGTCAACCACGAAGGTCCCCTAGCCAGTGAACCCAGGGTGACTCCAGCCCTGCTGGCCCAGGGTGAGTTTGAGTAGCCTGATCCTGACGCCACAGGACAAAATCACGGCTAGTGCCCCCTGGGGCTGAGTGGTCTCCCCGCAGAGACACAGAGACCCCTGGTGGCGGGAGGGCACTAGTCCTGTCCTTGGGGGGCTTTGCCTGCACCCACTGCGTTTCGCACTAACATGTAGGTGTTTGTTCTGTATCAACATTACCAACCAGAGGCGTGGCTTTGAAGCTTTAAGATTCTGCTCTCAGAACACAGGCTGTTTTGATCTTTCTATGCAGCCAAGCAGTAAGAACATTGCACATATTTTCTGCACCTATCCAAAGAAATTTATCTTTCACACCCTACTGCATGCCATATGCTGGGAGCTGAAAGAACGAAAGATTTAGCTGTCAGTCTCTGAAGGCCCAACAGGCCTCTCTGCTGCTCCGCGGTGGCGCCCCGGATCTGCGAGGATGGCATTTCACTTTCGCCCCATCAGCACTCTCCGCGGCGCAGCGCCCGAATGGAGACGTCCGGTAGTGGCTCCCACGTAAGGGGGGGAAGCGCCTGCTGACCTCCTTTCAGAGCTGGGGGTGGGGTCTCCCGGCCCCTGAAGGATGCAGGAGGTGCAGACCCTGTGGCTGTCCGCGTGCCCAGAGGCTGTGGCCAAGTTTCAAAGTGATCCCAGGGTCTGGATCAGCTTTCTTCCCAGCGAGCTTGTTATCCTGGGCGCCGGGGGCTCCTATGGAGGGAACATGGCCCCCAGAAGGCTTTCTCGTTTTCCAGTTTGAAACCCCAATTTATGTTTCATCTGGCAAGGATGAATCAAAAGCTGTGCCTCCTCATTTCCCTCAAAGGGTCACCTTTCTGCTTTCACGTTGACCTCAGTGAGAAGCTGGAAGGCGAGCCGGAGGCCCGCAGGACTGTATCAAACAGTCACCTCCAGCTCCTCCTAGAGGAGAGCAGAAACCTGCCCCGCAGTTCCTGGAGAGCGGCCAGCAGCGAGGCCGAGGCTCCCGTCTCCCCCCGATGTCCCGCTCGCCTCTCAGACATCCCGTGAGTCTGGAAAAGGGAGCCATGTTGGTGTCTCAGAAGTATTTTCAGTTGGAGGGTGATTTGGAGCTCCTTGTGTCAATATTAGGTTCTTGACAACGGCCCCAATCCTGCCCCTCAGGGCAGTGATGGAGGGGAGACCCGATGCCTTCCTGTTCTTCCCTGTGTGGGGGCACCTTCTATCTGTCAGTCCAGCGCCAGGTGTGAGCACGCCGGCACGCACGAGGCAAAGCCGTCACTCTCAGACATTCCAGTGAGTGAGATCAGAAATCCCAAGTAAATAAACGAATGCATACATTCCAGAGGGTTTGAAAGACAAAGGGTAATAGCTCACCCTACGAAAGGATGCACAAGTGGCGGGAGAGACCGGAGGCCCGTGCGCCGGGCTGGGGCTGCCAGGTGGCAGGTGCTCTGAGTGGCAGAGAAGGAACACGACGGACGCCTGCCTGCTCAGAGGGCCCAGGGAGCCTGCACACGGCTGCTTGCTGCCCCACCAATGGGGCCGCCTTCCTCAAAGGACCCTGGCAGCTTCGTCAGAAGTAGACGGGACAAGCCCCCACTGGACACCGGACAAGCCCACTTCCTTCAGCAGGCCCTCCTGTCCACTCTCCCCCCACCGAGTTTCCAACCCAATGTCTGGCGCATAGTAGGCAAAGATGAGTGAATGAATGGTGGAGAGAACTCGTGGACCAGTGGCAGGCCCTGATGTGGCCCGTCCAACCGTCCTTACCCTCATGCTGTGCTGTGCCCAGCAAGTGACTAGATCCTCTGCCAGCTATCAGGTTAAGTAGTGACCAGTAGTTTAAGTAGTGAGCGGCAGATCTGGCAATGCGTTACCAGAATTCTCCTAGATCTCCTAGATTCTACACTAGCCATTCAAACCTCCAAATGCCATTTTTCCTAGGTTTCATCCCTGGGCTGGCTGTTCTCATAGATCATTTTAATTGGATAACTGAAAAAAAAAAATCCTTTCATAAACCTCCCGACACTATTAGCTTAAAGGCTTTCAGGAAAATGTGCTAACTTCTGACCAGTATCCACATGGGCATTTCTGAGGCCCTATCTGGCATTTGCAAAAAACACTCCCTGGCTGGGAGGAAGTAGAGCATTAAAATAGAATCTAAATCAATTTTTCTGATCAATTGCAACAGAAATGTGTGTAAGTGGCTGCAAACAGAGCCATACGGAGCGCAGATGGGTTTTCGAGAGGGTGTAAAGTTGTTATGAATTTGCCGCTGACCCACCACAGGCCAGGGCCTGGGGATGTGCGGGCCTGGGCATATATCTGAGAAAATTTCCTGGTTGAATCAATAAATGCTTATTAGGAAATGTGGCAAAAAAACATACCCACGGAAAGCAAATTCATGCAATTTTAGATACATGCCAAGTCTTTTTCTTTTCTTATTTTTCTCTTTTAAGCCTAAAGGGAATTTAGCATTAGGTTAGTCTATCTACTTAAAGTGGATCCTTTTAGGAGTACGTTGACCAGAAAGGAAATAAAATGCCTTCGATGGCTCTGGAAATAAATAATATTCCTCTGATGAATTCCTTGATTAAACTTGAGGACATAGGTGATGAAAACAAATACAAAAAATTACACACACACATGCATATGTAGTCCCCAACAGATCTCATTTTCCATCATGCCTAGAAATGTCCTTGCACCAAAATAAGGTGAAATCCTTCCTTCTTTGGCAGAAACAAAGGGTTTATTTCTTTGCAGATTCACATAATAGTTAGAAGTGCCAGGAAGGCTGTAATGGGCGCTAATTTATTTTGAGGATTCAGATATTTATATATTTATATCTATGCCTACACACACACACACACATAGATATTTATATATTTATATCTAGGCCTACACACACACACCACACACACACACACACACACACACACACACAGACACTTTCCCACTTTTTTCCTTCTTGGTTCTAGATGGAGGCAGAACAAGCCTTTGTGAAGTCCCAGGGCAGAGGGAAAATGCGAGGCTGCCAAGGGAGAGAAAACCTAGGGGTGAGGCAGGCCCCTGCCGACCAGGGCTAAGTGGAGGTCCAGTGCCTCCACAGGTGCCTCCCGGCAGCTGGGGAGGCCGAGTCTCTCTGGGGCCCAGGGCCACCAGAGCTAACGATGGCTCAGCAGCTCGTCTCTGGGAGGAGCGGCTGGACCCTGGAAGCCTGAGGGGGCAGGCTGTCCCACGGCGGCCCTGCATGCCTGTGGCTGAGGTCCCAGAGCGTGTCCCTGCCCAGGACCTGGGTGCACCGCCACTTGGTCCTGGATTTCCTCTAATGCCTCATGGACCTGGAAAACCTACAGCCACTTTCCCCATCTGTCCTGCCAGGCCAGGCCTGTTGACAGCAGACTGCCAGGGCTCCAGCCCCACTGGACGCCTTGGGAGGTGGGCAGTCCCGTGACATCGCCTGGGGACAGAGGGCGGGGGCAGCGTCAGGGCTCTGCTCTCCCAGGACCAGGGGCGCCTGGAGAGCCCCTTGCTCATTTCCCATGGAACAAGTGGGCCCTGGTCAGACTCAGGAATGGACACAGGGACATGCACTGGACCCGTTCAAAAAAGAAACAGTGAGTTATTCAGAGAAAAGGCTTGGGTGGGAGGCTGTGAGCAGCCGAGAGGAGGCAAGGGCCTTTCCACGGCCCTGGGCTGTCCCCTCTCTGTCCCTGGGGCTGATGCCGTGTGGTAAGAACCAGTCTTTATGCACTAACCCACCTCCCTAGCCCAATACATGCAGCATCACCACCTCCTGGAAGCCTCCCGGGATCAGTCACTGCCAGCACCTGACTTCTCACACTGGTCACAGCCATCAGCTACCATCCTTGTCCAGTGGAGTTACTGCAATGCTCCAGGGCCCTGACTGGACGGCGGGAGGTAGTCACCCACACACAAGGGAAGAGTCTCAGCGGACACGGACTCAGGACATGGGCATCCGACCAGACACCTGGGGGCGGCAGAGCACGTGGCAAATGTGTGTCCAGTGGGATCCTAATTTTGACGTATGCCTTTACTCTACGCGGAGGATAAGACCTCAAAGGACACCACCTGGCACACGGTGGCCGAGCGGGCAGTGACATCTCCCCGCGGGCGTCACACATTCCCCTGTTTGAACTTTTCTGCATCATCCACATTACATTTGTTATCGGAAAATGCAACTGAAAGATAAAACCCAAAAGGTTACTTGATTCCCTGGGAGCACCCGATCCTGTGGGTGCTCTGAGGACATTTTTGGGCAAAGGCGGGGTTGTGCAGGGGTTAGGACACAAGCCAGACAGCAGGGCCTCTGGGGGGTGGTGATGCCTATGGTGTGTGAGGGGCACAGGGTGCCCAGAACACACAGTGCCCGTCTGCCAGCACTTTATCCTTAGCAGGATGGCGGCTGTTCCAGCTGCACTCAATACCTGCCCCGAACGACACTCATCCAAGCTCCGGGTGGTGAGATGGGGTTGCAGATGAAGGGGAAGAGGAGAGTGTGTGGGGTCAAGGAAGAGGGAGGGGGTGGGGGAGACAAGGAGCAGATCGGTTTAGCAGAGCAAATCTGGTGAGTCTGTGCAGCAGTGCGCAAGCTGATGGTGGTGCGGTCAGAATGTTCCAGGTCATGAGCCAGAGAGGGTCTCAGAGCTCAGAGTGGGTTGGAGGGCAGGTCCCCGGAGGCAGAACAGACTTCTGAGGTGCGGAGCCATCCCGGTCGCAGGTCCTGCATTTTGTCCAGGCCTTGGTCTGCTGAACTGAAATGTTACCCAAGTGAAGGACTCACGACATCAAAGCTCAACAATAGGTAAACTAAAAGCCCGTCATTAATGGAAGTTAACTTTCCTCTAAGAAAGGCCTTGTACACTTAGTACAAACTCCAAACCAAAAAGCCCCCACTCCCACCATGGTTACAAGGTAGGCTAAGTTTTCTTACTGGACAATACTTCTGAGACCACATTTTAATTTCCTTTTAAATAAACGCTTATTGACTAGCAGGCGCTCCCTGAGATAAATGCTACCTGCCAAGCCTTCTCCTTGATCAGGCTTTAAGGGCAAAGAATTTCCAGATCATTTAGAGGGAATTTAAGAAATCTCAAGTGAGTTTGTTTGCTGGAAGGAAGTCCTCACCTATGTCACATGGTCAGATCTATTTTTAGACAGACTTATTCCTTGCGCTTAAAACTGCTCCTAAAAATAGCTCCCTGGCTCAGGGCACAGAATTAAAGCAAACTTGCTGATTAAAGGGATGTCCGAGTCAGCAGGTCCCCTCTGCTCGGCCAGGCTGAGCATGAGGAGCCGGTGGGGGCGTCTGCGTGCAGCTGTGCCTCTGGCAGGCATGCCACCTCTCCTCCTGGCACTGGGCTGCTTCCAGGTACGGGCAGTTCCCGGCTGAGGAGACTCTGGGTTTTGTGAGAAACTATTTGTAACAAATTCCAGCCATGGGGGAAAAGGGGGAAAAGGGGTAAAAGGGGGAAAAATGACCCTGTCCAGCTCTGCCCAGTGGATTATATCTGGCATCAGAAATAAAAGGAGAGAGGCTGGAGCTGGAGCAGAAGTCACCTCTGGGCTCTCGGGAAAAGGGGACACCCCACTTCCCCATCCCAGTTAACAGGGTGGGGTGGCCAGGCGTGCAGGAGGGCCCCGTTTACCCGCCGCTGTTGTGGACCCCTCTGAGCAGCGGCTCCAGGAGAGGGCACAGTGCTCTGAACACCGGGGTCGGTAGGATGGTCACCATGTGACCCCTTGTCTGTCGGGGGGACAGAGCTACGGGTGAGCTTGGACAGGAGCTGCAGTGCTGGGCGAGGGGGCTGCGGGTCGGCGGCCCTCCACTGGCATCTGCATGTTTCTGGGGGGCGTGCAAACACAGGGTTCAGGCGTCCACGCTGCTGTGACAAACTGTCACAGATGGACGGCTTGTCAACTGCAGTGACATGTTTCTTGCAGGGCTGGGTGCTGGGAATCCAGCATCGAGGATTCGGTGTCTGGCAAGAGCCTGGCACAGGGGCGAGCAGCCCTCTGATCCCATTCATGGGGCTGAGCCCATGACCTCGGCACTCCAGAGGCCCCCCGACACCATCTCCATCTCCTTGGGGGTCAGGCGTCCCCATATGGATTTGGGGATGCACATTCAGGCCGCGATGTGCTCACAGGTCTCCTCGGTCAGGCAGATACGGGACAGGCAAACGCTTAGCAGAGGAGACGAGGGCTCTGCAGGGAAGCCAACTGTCAACACATTCACAAACAGTTTGCAGAACTCCAGGAGTTTCACGGAAATTCTGGCTCTTCTAGGAAAAGCTGGCAAGCCCTCCATTCTCTTGGCAGAGGAACATATAAGATCATCGGTAGAGACACCAGTGGTCTATTTTCACTGGGAAAAACCCCCACCACCTCTGATGGTGCTGGAATGCATCTTACTTCTGCCTTCAGTATTTATCAGGATCTTCAAGAACTGCAAACTTTCCTCTGGAGAAAGAGGACAGGACTTTGGAAGGAGAAGCCTTTTTTCCAGGATCTGTCATCTGAATGTCAAATGGCAGGTGGGCACCACCGGGCAGGGACCCTGAGGGCTGGTCTGTGCCCTCTGCCATCACTTGGTGCTTTCAAGCTTCTGGAGGTGGATTCGGGGTGAGGGTGCCTTTGAGGCTGGACTCCTGGCACCTCAGGTGCCCCAAGTCAGGACAGCGGAAGGGGGCACAGTCTGGAAGTGGGATGATGACGGGGCTCAGGGCAATGTCGCATTGGCTGCCATGCAAAGGAGATATTTGGGACCAATCCAAGGAGACACTTTTTACCAGGGGAGCTAATGTGTCCTGTGCGTTTATTATAAGGCAGGCAGGGTGTTGGGGTATTGGCTTGGGATACAGACTTTGCATTCAGTCCCTGTAACTGTCATGCCCACTTCATGCACAGGATGGCTGAAGCCTTGAGAGATTATTAAGCACAGGCAGGTTTTGAAGCCAGTGGCAACATAGGGATGGCTCTCAAGAAACAAAAGGAACTAAAATAGAGGTGCAAAACAGTATGCATGCAACAGAAGCCCGTGATAAAAGACCGCATGCCGTACTATGCCATTCAGGTGAAATATCCAGAGAAGGCCAACCCACAGGGACAGACAGACAGAAGGCAGAGCTGTGGCTGTCTGGGGCTTGGGGTTGGAGGGGAATGGGGGCAGGATTTCCTTTTGGGGTGATGGAATGCACTGTATAAATGGTATAAAAGGGTCTGCGGCACATGTGCCCACCCAGCTGCACCTGCCGCACACATTCCACCAGCCCACAACCACATGAGGGACACAGGGACACAGAGCCCTGGCTCCAAGCTCGCTGTTCCTGTGGCTGGGAAGTTCTGTTGGCAGAGCCCCATGGCCCCTCGTGGGGTGACCTTCCGAGTGTCCTCCAGGCCACCCTCCTGGCAGTCCCCACTGCAGTGGGGGCCATCCCGGTCCCATCACTCCCCAGGCACCTGCTGCCAGGACCAAGCTGTTCTGTCTGCCCACTGCTGTGAGCCAGGCTGGCATCCCTGAATCCACTTTGGCAGGAGACACTGCTGAGCAAGAACAGCTTCTCACGGAAGCCGGAATTTTAGTCAGGATCCGTTACTGAGCACAGGCCTGGCTCAGGGCAGGAGGCCTTACCTGGGTGCTGGGATCATGTGATCAGTCTCCAAGAAGATTCATGCTGCGCATGAGCAAATGCACTGAATATCTGATGTGAGAATTTCCTTGTACACAGTGGGTGTGTCACTATATTGGCAACAGGTGAGTCCCAAGCAAGGCTCTGGACTGCAGGTCTGCCTGCAGGATGCTGAGACAGCGGATGCAACTTGGCATGTGGCTGTTCCTCCAGCCCGCCCATGGCAGGGGCCCATCCTCCCACCTGGCCTACACTCCTCGGGGGAGTCTGCCCCTGGATTCCAGGGCCTGCAGGGTGGGGGGACAGGATGTGTGGGGACAGCTCTGAGAAAGCCAGCGCGTGCCACACGGCAGGGGAAGGATGGAGGTGTGGTGGACACCCACCCTTCTTCTGCAGCCGAAACAATCTCCCAACTGGATCATCTCCTCTGGCGGCTATTGCTCCCCTCGGCCACTCTAGTGTCTGTCACTTACTACTTTCAAAGATCAGGATTTTATAAGACAAACATATGGATCTCAAGATTTATCATACGCCCTGTACCGCAGAGGGAAAATACAGCTGTGTGTGCTCACCATATTCTGCACATTTATACCCAGCATATAAATTCACATAAACACATTGCAGAGAGAAAACAGTGCATCAAAATCGTATGAGGTGAGTCCCGTCGTCAGCCCTGAGTGGCGTGGCAACATTATATTTATTTTAATGGACTCTGGTCTGTCATTTCCATCTTTATAAAAAGATGATGACTTTTTTAGAAAACTGGCCAAGAGAACCATTTGCAATTTGTTCTTATTCATCTTTTCACGCAATAAATTTTTCCCAAAGAAAGGGCAACGCTGGATGGGTGAGTGGCTAATTGTCTACTTTCAGGGTATTTTTATGGGCATGTTGCCCTGCAATTAACATGCCTTGGGGTGTGGGGGCTAAAATCCATACTTCCTCCAGTAATGTTTTTATCCTTAATGAACATTGAATGCCTGATTCTCTTCTCCTTTCCCTACCTTCCATTTGTCCATCCACCCACCCACCTACCCATCCATCCATCATTTGTCCACCTCGCCATCTATTCACGCATTTGTCTTCCTTTCCTCCCTCTCTTCCTTTGTCCTTCCTTCTCTCCATCCACCTGTCCATCTGTCCATCCACCTTATGCCCACTGAAGATGAATGCCACAAAGGTGGGCCCTGCCCAGGTGCCAGAACCCAGAGGGGAACTACTGTGGGTTGACCAGGGGCCCTGAAGCCACCCGTCCCTGCTGGGAGCTGAAACCACCCGAACCGCTTCCTCGCTTCCTGTCCCTATGGTGCTTTCCATGACCTGCTGCAAAACTGCCCTGGCCCCTCCTTTCCTCAGTCTTCCTGGAGTCAGTGATTGACCAGGACAGTCGTGGGATCTGCTGAGGAGACACCCCTGGACCTGAGCTGCCGTGAGGGCATTCCGAGGTCCCAGAAGCCCAGGGAGGGTTGGGTCAGGGACCTGCTCGGGCAGGAAGGCTGCTGAGTGGGCCATCAAAGGCTGGGACTGGGGGCAGGACTGACACTTTTCCATTCCATACCCCCTTGTCTGGCTTTGTCCTGCTGGGGCCTCGGGCATCCGACATTGCCTGCCACGTCGGGGATGTGGCTCAGAGTGTCAGGGGCTTGCTTGTGATCGTCCTTGTCATCTGGACAACCCCAGGCTGTTGCTGTCAGACAAACACGGCCACATCCCGGAGCCTTACCCAGAGGCTAACTTGCTGTGCCCTGGGCTGGGGCATCCAGGCGGGAACACCCTGTGTCAGAGGTGGGGGCCGATCCTGAGCCGCCTCCTTGGGGAGGCGCAGGCACTGGTCTCCACGCTCCATTCCAGTGGTGACCTGACCATGAGCTGGACAGATGGTCAGACCCAGAACCGAGATGGGACGGGTGAACGTCATGTCTATGGAGTGGAGCTGAGTCTGGTCCCGACTTGGGGGCTATGTGTGGTCCCCCAACAGCATGAGTGTCGGTTGGTGTGGTTGGCAGGATGACTGCCCCCCAAAATGTCTCTTCCCCCAAACCTGCAAATATATCACTGTCCACAGCAAAAGGGACTCTGTGGCTGTGATTAAGTTAGGCTCTAGAGAAGGAAGGGGGTTCGGGATGATCAGGGCAGGCCCAGTGTGCTTACAGAACTGTCACAAGTGGAGGAGGAGGTTGGAGTCCCCCAGGGATGGACAGTAGCTGCTGGGCCGGCCTGGGGGCCGGAGGCGGGGCCAGGGGCCTCTAGAGGCCCAGAGGCCAGGAAAAGGATCCTCCCCCAGGCCCTCAGAGGGAACCGGGCCTGCCCACAGCTTGGCCTATTTTGGGCTTGTGACCTGCAGAACTATAAGGTGATAATTGTTTTAAAGCCACTAGGTTTGCAGTAATTTCTTACAGCAGCCTTGGGAAATTAATATACTTGTTTAAAATGAAAATTCACAGGCTCTATCTCAGACCTACTAACTCAGAAACCCTAGGGATGGTGCCCTGAAATCTGTTTTAACAAGCCTCCAGGTGAGCCCAATTTCTAGGGAAGTCTGGGACCCACAGCTACTTGCTCCGCACGAGGCCACAGTCACGGCAGTTCCTCACCCCACGCTGCTGCCGGGCACAGTCAGCCCAGTGACTTTAACCTGAGCTCTGCCTCTTTGGCCTTTGTTTACCTATTTTCCCGAGCCCCTCAGTGGAGGTAGGTGCTGCTGGGAGATTTGTGGGCCTGGTCCTCAGCGCCTGCCAGCCCCACCGGCAGGTCACTGCAGACAGCTCACACCCAGGCCGGGCAAAGCCTGGGGCACATAGCTGCCTTATGTGGGGGACACCAAAGGTCTCCTGTCACCTTGGGGCCACAAAGGTCCACAGACTAGGTTTAAGCATCTCATTACTTTCTGCTCAACCCACCAGCTCTAATGCACGTCACACACACCCTCAGTGGACAAGCCCCTCCCTGGCCAGGGAGCTGAAGACGTGGTAACCGAGGGATGCAGCATTTTCTAAGGCAGGAGCCTGGTGCCGAGGGCGACCCCTCTCCTAATGCCCGGAGCTCTTCTTGGGGGTCTCAGGCAACCATAGCCCTATGCCTTGCCAGAGAGGGTCTGGGCTTTCTCTGGGAGGACTGTCATTTTCCTCCTGACAATTGGCCAACCCCCCACTTCCTCCCCACCCACTGGGAGCCGGGGCGGGGGACTAACATCCCTTAGAATGTAAAGCCCCAAGAATTGTCTAATGTACTTCTTGTAGCCTTTTTGGTGATTTAAGCCTCATTTTTATGCGTGGTAGAGAATCTTAACAATTCAGGAAGAGTGTTTTGTATGCTTTGGACAAAGAGAAAATTCATACTGGGTCCTGCAAAAAGCTACCTGGGCATGAAGCACTGTATATAATTTGTAGGTAATTCGCATCAAATTATGTCTCAGATTTGACTGTGTGTGGCTAAAAAGGGGGAGAAAAGCAGTGAGGACATGAGGGTGCTGGGTCCCCCTCACTGCCAGTCTTCCCGAATGATGTTAGAGGATCTCCATTCTCTCCCTTGGTCACACTGTCAAACGACTGGCTAGTAATGCACGGGATGGACAGGTATCAGAGAAGCCACCTCACTTTAAACACATTTTTCTTGCTGTTCTTCCCAAATAAGTGGGGTCAAACGTGGAGGGCAAGAGGGTGAAGCCTTCCCTGTCTCTCGTCCCAGGGTCGCGGCCCCTCAGCAGCGTCTGCTAGGTCTGCAGAGCGGGAAGGTCCCCTCGGGAGACAGGCGACCCCGCTGGGCCCTCCCTCCAGCCGACCCTCAGAAGGCGTGAGGGGAGGAGCCTCTGAGGCCTGGGAGGCAGCCCAGCTCTTCCTGTGTGACACCCGGTGCCCCATGCAGACAGGACTGCCCGGGCAGTCAGCACCAGGGAAGCGCCCAGATGTAGGTCCCCGGGACCTCTCAAGCCCACAGCTTACCACGGCCTTGGAAACGAGATGCCCACCCACCTCTGGTATCCTTACTGCCACCAGCGCGGCCCCACGGGAGACGGCGGGTCTCTCCACGTCGCCTGCAGGTGTCCCAGCCCTGCCGAGGCCCAGCTCCCCTCAGTGGCCCAGGCCCGCCCTCCCACTCAGCACCCCACTACCCCTGGGCCAAGCCACTGGAGGCACTCCTCCTGCCCTGGTTGGCCAGGCCCATCGCCCTTCCCCAAAGTCCAGGCTGAGCTCTGGCTCTTGCTGTGCCACCTGACATCATGTGTGCCCAAGGGGACAGCCAGCAGGAGGGGCTGTGACTGGGCTGGGAGGGGGAAGCCTCTCCCTCAGCCTCAGGCAGCCCTGGGGGAGCAGAGACTCCTGGGAGGTGGTGCCAACCTCGCCCGGGCACCACATGCCTCACACTGACACTGCTAGTGCTCCACGTGCCCTGACCCTCAGGGGCCACACGTCTCTCCTCTGCCTGCAGACAGGCACACACACTGCCGGGTGTCCCTCCCCTCTCTCGCTCAGGGCCCGGGGCTGCAGACGGCACTGCACACAGTGGGTCCCCTGTCCTGCCCGCCCTCCTGGCCTCAGCAGCTGCGTTCTCTGGGAATTTGGTGGAGGTGCACACACAGGACCCCCACCTCGGGGGTCCAGACCAGCAGGGGGTTCTAAGAACGGCTCTCACAGGGACCCTGCCATCCACTCAGACTTGAGAACGGCTGTTCTGCGGCTGCTGCAAACAAGTTGGGGGAGAGGGGGGAGGGACACGGACGTGAAGTGTTAGGACCCCGGAGGGCTCCCACCTGTGAACCCACCTGCCCCAGGGCAGCTGTTCTAGGGCAGGGAGGGGGCGACAAGCTACACGGACCCTCTCCTTGAGAATCTTCAAGGACACCTGTTAAATCCACAGGACAAAAATTAAGGAAGTTATGCTCTTCCTTGGCTGAAATGCACATTTGCCGTGTGGTCCCCTACTTCCGTCCAGACACACTTCTCACACTTCTACAAGGATGGTGCCCAGGTACCCCCACCCTGCATGCCCACACCCACCCCTGCAGCCCCTCTCTGCCTCCCCCTGGCTCCTGAGCCCGCACTGTGTCTGTCCCCAGTAGACCTTTAGTTCTAGTCCCCTGAGGGTGGGGGCTGTGTGGCCTTGGGCCTCCTTCCCCTGCGCTGAGCTGGGAAATCTTGGGGAATGTTCCTTGAGCAGATTCACAGGCTGAAGAAGAAAACTAGAAAATAAGTGACATTCACACCTTCTCCCCCAAGTTGGGCAGTCCTTCCCTGAGGCCGGAGAAACAGGTTTGTCCCTTTATCAAGCCCATACTGGGAGGCCCTCCTTTACCCCTATTAAGATACAATGTCATGTTTGAAAAAATGTGATCTTTTAACAGGTGTCAGTTTGAAGAGGATCTTCATGTGACGCTTAACACGAGGACTTTAATTTCTTGAAGGACAGCCTCCCTGACGCCTGTCCCCTCCTGTCATATTATCTAGAGGAAAGATGTGACTTCTGTTTCCCCCGGGTATTTGCTCATGTTACTGGCTCTGTGGGCACCTCCACAGACCATTTTGAATTTATTTCCTGACGTCTCTTGAACGCGCTATGAACCCAAGACAAGCTGAGTCTAACGACCTTGGTGCTGACCGGCAGCCTCTCCCTACCCACAAGAGGCTGAGCTGCAGGGGAAAGATGGATAAATATTAAAAAGTAGGCTCTCCTGGGTTCTGGCCACATGTTCTTGAGAAGCTGAGACCCTAACGAAGGTGCTGGCGTCCACACGGAATCAGGTCTGATGAGCATTTGGCGCTGGGCCTCTGGCTTCCTCTCTTCTCACCAGGTCCTGGTGGTGAGGAGACCCGACGGCTCCATCTCCGCGGCCACGGCCAACCTCAGGTTCCCCACCCTTCCCTTCACTGTGCAGGTTTTAAAAGGGTAGCTGAAGAAAAGGATGGTAGCTTCGACCTCTTCATTTCTTCAAGGCTGGAGACCCCATCTGGGGCTGTGGGCCAGAGGCTCGCAGGCGCCATGACAAACGGCCACGTGCACAGCGCCTGCTCACCGCTCTGGAGGCCTGAGGTCTGGTGCGGGCAGGGCTGCAGTCCGTCTGGATGCTCCGGGGGGTCCACCTTGTACCTCCCAGCTTCTAGGGGGTCACGGGCCTTCCCTGACTCATGGCCCCTCTGTCTACTTCAAGGCCAGCCGTTGAGCACGGCCAGCCTCTCGCTCTGCTTCTGTCCTGGCATCCGCCTCTTGGGCTCCAGTCACCCTGGCTCCTCGTCCCTCTAGGGACACATGTGATGGCACTCGGGCCCGCCCAGATAGTCTGGGGTCATCTCCCCTCTTGAGAGCCTGCCAGGTGGCACCGGGATGGGACTGCGGCCTCTGAGGGCTGTTATTCTGCCACCACGCGCATCCCAGGTGCGAGGAGGCGGTACGGTGGCACCGTCTATGCTACTGCTGGCCCCATGAGATGCCCACCGGGAGGTCCTTCCCGCCCACTCAGCCGCCCTCCGCACCCTACTCCGCTCCCCATGCTTGCATGACTGCCACAGGACCTACAGCCCCGGCCCTGCACTCCCCGGAGCCCTCCCTCTTTCCCAAGCCTGGTCCTCCTCTGCCAGGGCCAACAGCGGGCCACACACTCACTTCCTTGGCGCCTACCCCCCACCCTGAGCCTCCTCACGTCCCTTCTCTGCTCCCCCATACAGCTGCCCTGAACAGGAGGAGGGACAGCCCAGCTTAGCAGGGACTCGGGCACAGAAGGAGCCCCGGGCTCTTGGGGTGCTTGTCCCATGTTGGACCCTACCTCGCCCGGGCAGCTGGCCCTGCTGACCCCCTCCACCGGCACGGGACTCTCACCACCTCCCAGGGGCTCTTACATTGCCCTGTCAATGGCGGCCCTTCTATTTCTTCATTTGAGCAGTGACCCACTCTTTACAGAGCCCCTACTTTGTGGTAGGCATGGGGCTGGATGCTGTGGTGACTGTGTGGTGACACAGTCAATATGCCACAGACAGGGACCCACCCCCACCCCCAGCACGCTTGCCTCCAGATGACCTGGGGGTGCCCACAGCCCGGCTCAGGCCACATGTGGCTCCACGGCTCCAGACCACCAGTGGCCTTGCTGAGGCTGAGCCGCATGCTTCTGTTCTGCAGCCAGAGCCACATTCTGCACGTATTTATACATTATATTTATACCAAAATGTCACATCCCATCCTACAGCAGTCTCTTATAAACACAGCTGCCAGAAGTCATTTTCATTAGAGCCTTTTGTGGCTGAGGGGTGGGGGGAGAAGTCTGTTTCTCTGCCTTGCAAAGGGTGGGGGGGCGGTGACAATGTTCAGCTTGGCTCAGTGCCAAGCCCGAAATTCAGGAAAGGCTTCTCTCTGGGCACAGCACGCGCAGGGCAGCTTCTGAGGGGGACTTGGGGCTGGCTCTGGTTCTTACCCCTCCTCAGTGTCTCTGGGCTTGAGGCCGGACCAGGGGCGGTCGGGAAGGCCCGTGGAGGCCCAGTCCTGCTGGGAATGCTGGCTAGGCCCGCTGCAGCTCCTCTGGAGCCCGGGTTTAATTGCAGCAGTGAGACCTCTTGACTTCACCTCTCTGGCCCCCTTCTCTTCTCCCCCATGGCGCTGGGGGTGGGCACACGTGGCCCGGTATCAGGTGGGTGCTTCCCCAGACACAGAGGCCTCAGTGCCCGCAGCACCTGACCGGACCCCACACCACAGCCCGCGTGCCCGGCTGCAAGCCCGGCTCCCTGACACCCTGCAAAGCAGGCAGCCAGCTTCACACGATGTTGCTTTGCTTCCAGAACCCAAAGGCTGCCCTGTGTCCTCACGGCCTGTTCCAGACGGCTTCGTACTTTCGTACAGGCGAGTCCTGGTAGCTCTGGTGGCACGTGTGCACATCTGTCTGCCCGCCTGCACTGGGGCACACACGTGCACGTGTGTAAACTTTTCCCTCCCATGCCGACAGCTCCTCTAGATTAAACACACACTCACACCCAGAGCAGAGAATCTTAGCTTCCCTGGGACATCAGCCTGACATCTTGAAGAAAAGAGGACTTTTTTTTCGTACCGGGTTGGAGAATTTGTAAGATAGCCGAGGTCTGACAAATCGGGAATCCGCACTCTTCTCCATATAACAGGACTTGGCACCGCTCAGGTCTCAGAAGCCTCAGGGTAAGAAAGTGCTCCCAGCCTCACATAACCCCTCCTGGGTCAACAAGTGGGACCAGTGGGCGTTGGGGAGCTCTTGGCCAGTCCCAGGGACCTGGCTGCTCCCTGAAGCCGACTCTGGACAGCATGTGGGGTGTGAGGCAGCCCCAGCCCACCTCCCAGCTCTGCTCCCCACCGGAGTCTCCCTCCAGAGACGTGCCCCCCACCTTTGCTTGCTCTTTTGAGCACCTGCTGGGCCAGAGAATGTGCTGAGGGCTTGGGGGCTTGAGGCCTGGGGCTGAGGGCAGGGGGACAGGAACACAGAGCCGGGGCTCCCACATCCCATTCTTCACCCAGCCCGTGTCCCTGCGGCGGCCACCTGCATCCGCGGTGCTCATCAGAAGGCCACCTGAGCCTGCTCTGGGGAGGTCCAGCACTCGGCTGGCATGCCGCAGATGGGACTGATTTTCCCACGAGGGGCAGAAGTGTATTTCTCGGGGCTCATGAAATGGGCCCCTGGGATGTGCTGGCGGCAGCGTCTGGGGCTCAAAGAGCAGGCTTCCTTCGGATGGATTTCAGGTTGGTCCACGTCGTAGACACCCAGCTCCCAGCCCACGGTTCTCGCCAGTGGAGCAACCCTGGGGGATAGAGGGGTGGGCACAGTGCTGTTTGACTAGGCGGCAAAGACTGCCCCACTTTTTGGAGGAGGGAGTCAAGAATGGCTTGGTGGGGAGGGCAGAGGCGGTCATCTTGCCTGGCAGCTGGCCAGCCAGCCAAGGTTAAGACAGGATCTCTGGCTTCTGTCTGCAGTCCCAGAAAACTCACGTGGAACCTCTGCCCCAGTGTGCACCTCAGCTCTCGGACCCAGGCTTCTCCCACTGGGGCCCCTGCCCAGACTTGCACAAACTGGTCTTCCAGGTGGCTGGACTAGGCAGCAGCTGGGGTCCCCTCACTCCCCACACTATTTCCTCTGCTTCTATCATCAGCTGAGATGGCTTGGAGATCCAGACAGTCCGGGGAAGTGGGGCCACGCTCCGTGTCAGAGGACTGCATAAACTCTGCATGCAGCAGCCGCCAGCCTTGCACGTCAGACACTCAAAGGTCAGAGATAAATTTGATGTTATGTGACCCCGGTGCATCATAAGACAGCTCGGCCGCCCTTGGCTACACGCACACCTCATCAAAAATGAATAAACATGAGCCTGCCTGGGAGCGCTCGCTCACGTCCACCGTAATTGTGAACTACAGCTTGCAGATCTTTCCAGACTCCGTAAGCCCTTGGAGCACACAATTTATGGGAGGCATTTATCACTCAGTAAGCGGATCCAACCGGGATCTTGCACCTTGGGAAGGCCAGGGAAGGGACTGGCTGCTTTTGCAAAAAGCCCCCGCGTGAAGTCAACCTGCTCTATTGTAAACAGGCGTTTCTCTCAAACCCACAGCTGAACCCCAGGCTGATTTTTAGCAACACTTAACTAATCAAGGACCTAATAGTTGTGTGTGGCATTTCAGGAGTGAGCCTTACCATCCTGGCCAGGCCCTCGGGCGGCAGAAACAGCCATCGGGGTAACAGTGAGCGATTCCGTGCTGGCAGGTCCTTGGGCCTGGAAGTAAGGCCACCATGGACCCGCCAGGACAGTTCTTGCCTTCTTGTTTATGACGTGTGGCAACCAAGATGTTTTTATCAGCTTGACAGGGCGTGTGCCCTCCAGGCCCTCATACTCGCTTCCAGGGCTCGGGCCCGGCCAGGACTGTCCTAAACACACCCTGCCTCCTGATGGAGTCAGGGAACAGCTACCAACACCCGGCGTCTTTGCCTGGCAATCTCCATCTCCTAGCAACCAGAGATTCTTATTTATGCAGACCCAGACTAATGGGCTGGTAGAAATAATTTCAGTTATCAACTCATGGCTGGGTAGCCTTTTTGTTCAGATATGATGACTATTGTTAGTTTCAAGAAACTTCATTGGATTCAAGTTGCTTCTGTCTTCCCAACAAGACAAAAAGGTTCGTTTTGACTGTGGAATCCAGAGCTCTGTGTTGCGCCAGAAAGATGCTGAATGCCTGGGTGTCTGCCTATTTCCCAGGGGCAGGAGCTGAGGTATGAGGCCCTGAGCCGATCCCTCCATGGAGCTCAGGTAGGAACCCGGAGAGAAACCCCTTTTTGTCTGTATACCAGGGTTTGTCTCTCGGCCAGAGCACTTTGGGGAGCGGGTATGTGAGTCCTGGATGGACAAACTGCTTTCCAGCTTCCTGACTTGATGCGTCTGGGGGCCCAACCACGTCCACGTCGGCGCACTGGTCTCCCTGGGCCTGGCCCCCAGTTCATGCAGGTGGCTGTGCTTCCAGCAAGCCCGTCGGGGGAAGATGCTGCAAAGGCATGGGCACTCAGCTGGCACAGGGCTGGGATGCCAGCTCCCCCTGTGGCCCCAGCTCCCCCTGTGCTAGGCCCAGGGGCCCCCACCATGCTCACCCTGCTTCTGACTCGAAGCAGCAGGAAGAAAACCAGGGTCATTCCAGCGACCAAGTGGCTACGGGATGTCAGCGGGCGTGGCCGCGGCTCCACGTTGGGGGCAGATGGCTGCGGGTCCTGCCCTGGGCTCTGCTCTCCCCCCGGGTCAGTAGGGAGCACACTAGGGCTGCCTCTGCTCCAAGGGACTCTGCTCACCACCTGCGGCACCCCTCTGGCCATGCCATCATCCGGCACCAGCCTGCCTCCTCACGGTGCGCCCCTGTGGTCTGAGCTGACGGGCCTGATTCATGGCTGAGGGCTGAGGGTGCTGGGGGCTCCCTGGGCCAGCAGTCACCATGCAGAGGCCATCCTGGCTGTCATGTGGTGGGGGGAGGGCTTAAGAGAAAACATCAGGCACAGTGTGGTCTGGCGTTTTGGTGCAGCGTCCCTGGGCCCCGGCTCTCCGTCCGCACGGCCTCCCCGGAGAGCCAGGGCTGTCCTCCTGGAAACTGGCCGCAGTGTCCTGGCAGGGCAGTGGCTCTGGAAGCGCTGCTACGCCCGTGCCCCTTGCCCCGAATGCAAGCCCCTCTGCTGGGTGGGGTGTGTGTATGTGTGCTGGGACCCACTGCACCCAGCCCCACGGGTGGGGAGGAGAGCGGGTCCCACCGCAGCCAGCATGGGCGCCGGGACGGGCCCCAGCATCTCTCTCTGCCGCCTGCCGCTTGCATCCTAGGGCCCCCTGCGGCCCATCAGGAAGCTGGTAGATCGGGATTTCTGCCTCCAAATGCTGATTCCAGATGCAGGAGCCCCTGTGTGATGTCATACAGAAGTAAGTGCCTAATAGGGTGATTGCCGCTGTTAGGAAATTCTACCAGCAGGCTGTCACCTGCTTACAACCAGGAAGCCTGGGTGCTTCCTGGGCAGTCCCCCACCGCCAGCCCAGAGGCCCCAGCCTGGCAAGAGCCCTGGAACTAGAGTGGTCTGTGCATCCTTCCAAGAACTCCAAAGATGGCTCAAGACTTAACTTTTTCATAAATTCTGTGATGGGCTGTTTTCCATGCCTGTGTTCATGGCAACCTGAGGCAGAGTATGTGGAATGAACCAAATTAAAAGGCGCCCGAACTGAGCAGGCGTCTCCAGAATGAAACATCAAAGCCAGCCTGGTGGGAGGCGGGCACTGGATTATTTATGCTGAGGCCCCCCGTGCAGATGCAAGAACCTCAGTGATTCATTGTGAGACCCCAGGGCCACGAGAGTCCCTTCGTCCGTGTGCCCCCTGCGCCCTGCACGGAGCCCTCTGGTGTTTTCACACGGGCCAGAACAACCGTGCGGTCCACCCTCCCCGAACCTGCTGCAAGGCCCTGGGGCAGGGCAGTCGCAGAATCACGGACTCGGGAGGGAAGGGCGTGGCGGGAACACCCAGCACCCCTGCCAAGCACTCGGGCACCCGAGCACTAGGCTCAGACAAGGCCCCAGGTTACGATGGTTCTGCTTCTGATCTGCCAGCCTTACGATGGCAGGAAAGCAACACGCATTCAGTAGAAACCACTTTGAAGTTTGATCCTTTCCTGGGCTGGCGACAGGGTCAGCGAGCCGCAGCTCCCAGGCAGCCACTTGGTCACGAGGGCCAACAACCGACACACTGAGCACCATCTCGTTTCTCGCTTTCGGACGTCACATGGGAGAGTGAACACCTTGTTATAAAACAGCCTCCGCATTAGATGATTTTGCCCAACTGTAGGCCATGTCAGCATTCTGAGCACATTTAGGGCAGGATGGGCTAAGCTGTGATGTGCGGTATGGCAGGTGTACTGAATGCATTTTTCACTTAGGGTATTTTCAACTTATGATGGGTTAATTGGGACACAACCCATCCTAAGTTGAGGAGGGTCTGTACTGAGCACCTTCACTAGTACACGGGTGGCTGGCCACCCCGTGGGACCCATTTCACCCCTGGGCGTGGTTCATGGCCCAGCGTTCTACCCCAAAGCTTTCTGAGCTCCACGGAGGGAAAGACCTGTGGTTACCCCCAAAGGGTCCTGGTTTGCCCTTGTCCCACTCAGGGCACGTTCCGCTCCGTGGGGCTCTGTGGCGTGACAACCCCTCCCCTCATGTGTGCATGTTTTGGGGGTCACTCTGGAAGGCCACTTCTTGGAGGCAAGTCCCAGGGGAACCCAGCTTTGGAAGGCAGTTGGGATGCGACACCCCAACACACCTGGGGTTTAACCGCTTTCATATTTTTTGAAAGTTTTAATGTTGGAATAATTATACACCCACAGGAAGTTGCAGAGGGAGGTCCCATGTGCCTTCTCCCAGTTTCCCACAATAGTTGATCTTAGAAAACTACAACACAGTATCAAACAAATTAAATCTTTTAAATGGGACAGAATATGGTAGATGCACCCCTTGGTGCCTTTCCAAGACCTGCTCACTTCACACACCAAGGTGAAAACTCAAGGCTCCTGAGATCAGGCTTTCCTGCCCGGCTGCCCTGGCCCTGGAGAGGAGGCCCCATGAGACGGTGGGCGAGCCCATTCCTCAGTTCCGAGGTGGGCAGAGCCACGGGCTGGTGGGGGGCAGTGTGGCCTGCCTCCAGCCCAGGCTGCATGCTGTGTCCTGGGCCATGGCGCACGTCCCAGGACAGCTGACGCTGCTCTGCATCCACACAGACCCGCTGTCCCGCCGCCACCCTGCTCCCTACAATCTCTCCATCCATGCCAACTTTTTGGCAACTGTCTTGTAAAAAATACTTTTAGAACTTTTAGAATTCAGTTTCAGAGTCTCAGAACTGCCCTCAGAGGTGCTCTGGGGGAGAACAGGATGGAGGACCTGCAGGCAGCCGGTCTGGAGGGGGCTGCAGACGCCAGCGGCCCAGAGCGGCCCCTGACAGCTGCTGGGGGACCTCCAGGCATTTCTGTGAATCCTCTGAGTTTCAGCTGTAACTAGTGAAAAAAAGCCACTGCCAGGCAGGCTGGGCTTACTCATTGGTGTTAACATGTCCAGCGATGTTTTCGCTTAGCTCGGTTAGGAGACGAGGCACGGGAGCTGTCACTGTCCCTCTGTCTGCTCCTCCCGTCCGGGTCTCCTCCCACAGGTGGCTCTGGCCGAGGCAGGTCTACTGGGGACGCGTCCCTCGGTGTGTCTGAGGGGGGCTTCGGCTGGACACAGAACCCCAGAGTGGTGGGCTGGTCCTTCCAACACCCCCGTGTCCCGCTGAGGCAGCCGGTGCACCTCTCACCGCCTCCCTCCGTCAGTAAGGCGCTGGTTTTCCCTGCCTTCCTTCAAGATTCCCTTCATGCCCGTGCTGCTCCTGACCATGGAAGGACTCCAGCTGCTTCTCGGGGAGGTCCTCCTGCCCGCCACCGCTCCATAGGCTCCACCTTTGGTGGCCACCTCTGTGCTTGGGGCTCTGCACTGGGAGATCCCTTGGTGCCCTGGGGACTGTGCCTGGGGCAACCAGGTGTGAGAGACTCCACCCCTCAGCACGTGCAGGGGGAGGACCGTCAGCCTACAGGTGCCACGTTCTTCTCTGCAAGGCTTTAAAGACCAGGCTCCACAGTGTCACCCAACACAGGCGGAGAGTCCGTCTCCTTACTGGCACCGGGCCTTGGGCTAGGAGCTTCCTTCCACATTATCACACTACTTATTTTTCACAGCAACCAACAGATTTACTATTTATTACATGGTGGTTCTCAAAGTGACTTCAAGACCAGCAGCAGCCCCTGTGGACTTGTTAGATGCATAATTTTTGTTCCGAGCTGGACCTACCGACTCAGAAGCTCATGGGTGTGTGTGGGGGGTGTCTTCCCTCCTCGACACACCTTTAATCCACTCCCAATGCCTTCCACACATCCGTATATTTTTAAAAGGATTAGGTTCCTTCACGCATGGGTTTAACACTATTGATTTTTGGTCTATTACAAATCCCATCCAATGCCACATCTCACTATGAGGTGAACGCTGTGTTTATGTTAAGTATTCTGCAAATACCTTCATTTGGAGGCCCTCTGACCGATGTCCTTTCGGCAAAACACAAAACGTCAACGAACAAGCAATGGATGAGATGCGGAAGCTCTTTCCACAACAGCGGCTCATTTTTCCTCTGTTATTGTGACCTTGAACAAGTCACAGAAACCTCTGCCCTACATTTTCTTAATCTGGGAAACTGGAAAACATCTTATCTGCCTCTCAGAGGTGCTTTATAATGGTTTTTGATGAGAAGGAATAAGGGCATAAAACTAAGTGTAAGGCAGGCATTCAGAAACTGCTTTGAAAATCATCTTGTGGATTTATCTTTATAATCCCTAAACTCTAGAAATCACTCAAAAATACACCCACCAAAGATGTGCCAAGTTACCACTTGATACTTTGTGAAGCGACCTGTGTTGGGAGCCGAACGCCCTGCTCGTGATTCAGAGCACCAAGCGTCGGCCTTGCTTTGTCGTATGGTCACGCGTGAGAAACGCCTCTGCGTGGGCTGGGGCACAGGAAGGCCTGGTCCCTGGCTGACAGCGCAGAACCTCTTGGGCACCCAGCCCGGATGTGCTGGAGCCCGGCGAGACCATTTGTGGGTGAAACACCCGCCCTGTGATTTGGTTTCACTCAAACATTTGCCTGGCCCGCTTTGGTCCAAGAATGTTCTAGATGCTGGGGAAGCCTCCATGGTAGCCTCGGCAGGCCCTGGCCGATGTCAGCCATGCCCAGCACGTCCCCAGGAGGTGTTCTGGGTGGTGACAAGGAACACCAACCCTCGTAAAGGCCAGCGACACAGAGTTCCTAACTGCATCCCCCCGCTCTGGCCCTGTTTCTGTCCTGCACAGCAGGCAGTCCTGCCCAAGGCCACACGCCATCTGCTCAGGAGGGGGTTGTGGAGGCCCCAAGCCTTGCTGATCAAGGCTGGAGAAATGTATGAGCGCACGCAGGCCCCAGCCATGGTCAGAGAGGGAACCTGCTCCCAGGCACGCCTGGCCCGGTACCCATCCCCAGAGCAACCCCCCGACCAGGCACCAAATCCCCACGGGAGCCCCACTCCAGGGGGGTCATTTCCAGCAAGCCCTCTATCACCCTCGTGCCCCCTCCCCCAACCTGGGGCCGAGTTCTCCACCGAGGCAGGCCGGGCCTCCCCTCCGCCTGCGTGACCTGCCATCCTGTGGCCACTGTCTGCCTTCCTGACTGTGCATAGGGGTGATGTTTCTCCCTGCAGCCTGCACACTTTCACGGCAGAGAGGTGGGTGCCCCAGGGGTCTGTGCTGGGGCCTAGGACAGAGCCTGGCATCTGAATGAATGAATGAATGAATGAATGAATGGGTGAGCAAGTGGGGTCTGCTCTCAGCCAACGCTAATGGAATGGATGAGCTGCCCAGCGACAAAACGCAGAGGCCTGCTTGGAGGGGTACCACGTCTGCCAAAGCTGGGCCAGAGAGAAGGTGGCCTCTCCTCCTGGAGGGGATGTGCCAGTGGTCCAGGAGGCCTGGTGGTGCCTGGAACAGCGGCATTTCTTTGAATGGATCCCATTTGCCATCTCACTCTCCAAAAGGCCAAAATTTAAGAATTGTGCGAGTGGGTGTGTGTGCTTTTAAAAATGATCACACCTACATATTTCTTCTGTTAAACAAGTACTACATCTATTAAAAAGTTAGAGCACAAACTATTGTAAGGCAGATAAATCAGCCATAACCTCATCACCAGGAAGGAGCCGTGGCTGTTTCCATGCTGGTGCCCAGCATTCACCTGGGCTGACACGCACCCAAGTTCTTTCATACACATATGCAAAACTTAAATATATGAAAAAAAAAAAAAAAAAGAAGTCCCTCCTGGTTTCCCTGTTCCCACCAACTCCCTTCGCATCACCTGCGCTCACGGTGGCAGGGGGCGTGGCTGTACTGGAACGTGGGTCGGTCGGCTGTGCCAGGGCGGCCCGCCGCTCCACGCCAGGACACCCAGAGTTCTGTCCCCTCATGGGCTGTTCTAGTCAAAGTTTCCATTAGTGAAATCACCTCCTCTATGCGCTTACATCTTGCTTTTATTATTTAAGCTAATTCCACACTGTTTTACGTCATTTAAGTCTGTTTTGCAAGCATTTGTTACTGATGCCAAATGAACCTCAGAAATGGATTAAGACACTTCTAATAAATAAAACTGTAATAGAAACAGAAGAACAAGTTGAAAAGATCAAATGATTTTGCTGTATCATTGTTTTCTTAAAAAAGTTCTAATGTTATACAATATAAATACACAACAAATCACAAAGTTTCTTTAAAGATCTTGAACTTTCTTTGGCACAATTACAGGAAAAGAAAATGTATTTTTTTTTTTTGTCAAAAAAATTGCCCTATGAATTAATGTCTCAAACCCCTGGGGACAATAATCGGGTAAAATTAAATTTAAGATTCCATGAATTTGAATGGATTTTTCTCAAACACTAATGGTGGGGATGCATATAATCAGTTTTTTCTGAAGGACAATGTGGTATTATTTAATGAAAGCATTATAAATGTCCATGCATTATGATCTAATAATTCTATTTTTAAGAATGTACCCTACAGAAATAATAGATAAGTGCAGAAATGATTGAATGCTCGCTATCATATTATTTGTAACATGGAAAAATTAGAGATGACCCATGCAGCAGTCATAAAGGGCCGGATGGATTATGATTTCCCTGTAACAGTGGATTCAGTCACTTACACTGATGATGCGACTTACAGTTTGGACGGGTGTGTGTGGTTCATTGAGAAACCCGGCCCCTTGCTGTTTAACATGGACAGTGTGATCGCACTGCACCGAACAACCCCACCTCCGTGGCGGGGCCCACACAGGGGGAGCTACGTCAGTGTTACGGTAACTTTCCACACTTTCTGGGGTTAGAGATATTTGTCTTTTCTTTCTGTACTTTCTACGTTTCCTACCATGAATGTGTATTATGTGTTTTGAAATGAAATGGTGACATTAAATAAATGCTGGCCATGGACTCCAACCCCTTGGTACCGTTTTTGTTTCCTCCTCCCTGTGGTCACAGGCGGCCATGCCTGCAAGGTCCTCCACTAAGCAAACACCCCGCTCCTCTCCCCTCGGTGTGGGGGTCTCCTGCCTCCTCTGAGCTCGCCTTGGGGGCAGGACGGTCACCAGGCCTGCCTGTCACCCTGCAGCTGAGGTCACTCTCCCTGGGCACACGAGCTTGGACGTTTACCAGCACAGTCTCAATGCTGAGAGAATTAAAAGAGGAACACCTTTTTGACAATTGTGTTTAAGACCAAGGAAACAGAGAGAAGCTTGAGAAAGGTATCAAATGCATTAAACCACAGGAAAGTGAATGGGCACAGATAAAATAGTGAGACTTTTTTAATTTTGAGAAGAGGTCGGTGGGATTCCAGGGTTGGCCAGATGGCCCTGCTTCACCCGTGAGGTGGGCAGCCTGTCCAAGGTCCCAGGGCTCCTACGTGGTGAAGCCAGAGTTCTGGCCCAGGTGTGAATCCAGACCCTGCACCGACCAGTGTGCCACACGGCCTCCAGGTGAGGGCCGACTGCACCGAGGGCCCTTCGGAAACAAGTTGCCTGTCACAGGGGGCATGGTGGGGAAGCCAGCAAAGAGGAGCTGGATGCGGTGACAGACACTTCCGTCTGCTCCTGTGAGGCCGGCAGCCCCCACAGGCTGGGGAGACGCACCTCGGGGGGAACAAGCAAGCCCCGCACCCGTGAGCTCGGGAGATGCCCACCGAAAGGACAGCCCCTCCTCGCGGGGCTGCTGTGGCCGAGTGCGAATCTAATGACTGGCCACGGGGAGCCGCAGCGTCCTCTGGGCTGCGTTACTGGTTTGAAACCTTCTTCAGTAAGGGTTTGAGGTTAGCCCTGGGTGGAAATAAAGTTGAGGGCCATTTAAGAACGTAATTATAGAGACAATCTATGTATGGATGTGTTGATTAAAATCCTTGCTAATGTATAAATGAAATAAATTTCACACCAGTGAGAGAGACTGAGCTAATTGTTAGCTCTTGGAAAAACTAACAAAATGCTACTTATTTCTGAATTAGCAGCACTAAAGACATGTAATTATTATTACCTTTAAGTATGGAAATAAACCTTATAAAAATGGTAGAAATACAACATATGGGTGATCATATGTTGATGCTAAAATATAGTGTTTCTAAAGTCTGTCTTATTAAAGACTACATCCCAATACTTAGCACAGTGCCTGACATATAGGAGCTGCTCAGCAAATATTAAAAAAAAAAAGGACATGTTTACCCATAAAGCTTCCTAGCTAGCCAGTATTTACCCGTGCTTCCAGATGTCCAACATGGATACTGGATATATACAGGATATACACTGTACATGTATAAATATATCAAATACATGTCACGTCCTATATAACAAACACAGTAGTCATTCAACAAGTATATCTGGATTGCTGACTACACGCAGGGCATCGCGCTAAGCCTTAGGAATTCAGCCGTAAACCAAACACAGCCCCAGTCCTCACGCAGCTGACAGTCACGTGGGGAAATCCACCCTGAACAAACTGGGCACTCACAGAGGGGAATGTGCACACAGGGGAAAGTGGCTGTGAGAGTAATGGGTGGTGCTGGGGGTCCAGTCTGCACTGAGGTGGTCAGGGCAAGCCTCTTGGAGGGGGTGGCCTCTGAAGGTGGACAGGGAGCAGCCAGGTGACGTGCACGGGAAATGGCATTCAGGTAGCCATGAGCAAGGGACCCTGGGCATGCTCAAGGACACTGGCGAAGAGCTCCTGAGGCCCCAGTGCAGGGACCATGTGGAGGCAGCCCAGACGGCAGGCAATGGGGTCAGCAGCCACCAGGCCGCAGAGGACCTGCAGCGAGTGCGCTGAAGGGGTCTGACTTCACTCTCTATGCAGCGTGAAGCTCTGGATGGAGTCTAAGCACAGTGGTGACATGATCTGATTTTGCTGTGACAATATTGACTGGTCAGGCACCTGTGTGAGGAATAACCGGGAAGGGAGAGAAGAGGTGGGTGTGAGCAGGGGTGGCAGGAAGAGCAGCGCTGGAGACCCTGGGGTGCTAGGCTGTGAGCACGGACAGGTGCCAGCGGCCTCCTCCGCAGCGGGTTTTCAGGGCCGCGGATAGTGAGGTGACGAGGCTTCCCCTGGGTACTGTGCCTCCCTCAGCCAGCCCCCTGCCAGCCCACTGGGGCTAAGGCGGTCTGTACACAAGTCCTAAGCCTTCTCCCAGGTGTCAGAGCCCAGACACAGCCACAGGCGCGTCCCATGCCGAGGGGGCCCCTGGGAGCCAGGTGCACAGAGGCTGCTTTCCAGGCGTCCCACAGTTCCCAGATGCCCAAGTATCCCAGGTCCCCAGGTCACCCTGGGCCCCTGCTCTGCTGCAGCAGCAGAGCCGAAGCCTGGGCCGCGCCCGGTGGGTCGGAGCCTGCCAGTGTCCCCTGCAGGGAGTGGTGCCCAGGGAACGCAGCTTGACTTCGTCTCCACTGCAGGCAGGGTGTCAGGCTTCACTTGTGAAGTGGTGTCTTATGACAACTTAGAAGCTGTGACCTGGGTGGACAACTTCTAGAACCTCAAAAATGAGTCCAGTGGGGTAGCGCGCAAGAGGAAGATGAAAAAAAACGAGTGGGAATGAAAGCCAAGGTCTCAGAACAGAGTCCGGGCTGCCTGCAGGGCCTCGCCTCACCCGTGGGCCTCGCCCCGGCCCCTCACCTCGACCTTGGACTCTGGCAGAGGACGGTAGACGCAAAAGGCGAGCACGCGGGGCTGGGGCTCCGTCAAGGTCTGGTTGCGGGAAGAGAACGGGGCAGAGCCCAGTGACAGACAGACACGCGAGGGGAGGGTCACGGGTGGGATCGGCCAGGTGCACGGTTATGCTCACAACCGCGTCATCCTGAGAAAGAGACAGGCTGCCTGCCCAGTGGGGCAACTTCCCGAAATGCCTCCCAGTAATCACAGCGAACACCGATTCGGCAATTCCAGGGCTGACACGTCCAAGCCCTTTGCACATTAACGGACCTGCTATTCTGACCGGCTTGGGGCGCGGTGCTAAGGTTGCCACCTCGCTTTAGCACAGGGAGGAGCTAAGACACAGGCAGACGGTTTGCCCGGCTTCCCCCGGACAAAGGCAGCTCTCCGGGCACTACCGTCCCGCACTGCCAAGCGGCTCTGCTCCTCGTCGGCCGGTTCTGCTGAGAAAGGACAGTGAGGTACGCCGCACAGCACGGGGAATAAAAGGGACAAGCCTCTAGCTCTCCTATCCCAAGGCGAGCCGCCTGGTGGGGCTGCGCCCCCCTTACCCGAGGGGCTCCAGCTCGGGGCTGGGCAGCAGTGCCCGGGCTCAAACGTGGCTCGTCAGCCAGGTGCGCAGGCCTGTACCCCACGGCGTGCCATGTCTGCACGTGGGTGGGTCCTTTGTGGGATGCCCCCTGGCAGGCTGTGACAGCGGACTGGGGGGTGGCCCCTAGCTGCTGACTCACACCTTCCCCTGGAGCCGGACAGCCCGGTCCCTCTTCCGCAGCTGTCGGAAAGGCCAGACAGTGAACTGGGAGGGGGACAGGCCCCACTGCCTGTGGGTTGTACAAGCTCTGGTCAACTGATGGGGTGGAGGTGCCCGTGCTCCCTGCCCCTGCACCCCTCTGAAGCTTCACCCTCTGTAGGGGCAACGCTAAGAGAGCAACAGGGCCACCCCTGTGCCCAGGGCCTCGGTTCCCGCTTCGGCTAATGGCTGCTGTTTAGTGGAGCACCAGGGCCTCTGTGTGCTCAGGCCAGATCGCTGAGCCGTCCCCTGCAATCCCTTGCGAGGAGCAGCCTGCCCGAGGACCTTGTGGCCGGCTCCTCATGAGGGCCTGGGGCGGGCGTCCCGCCGACACCCAGCAGACCTGTGCACGTGTGTGTGCATGAGTGCGACTGGGACTTCTTGCTGTTAGATGCTCTGTCCTTTAGGTGACAAGGCAGAGAGTACACGGTCCTGGCATTTCCAGTTTTCTTTTTATTTTGTAAATCGCCCCTTTGCTCTGACCTTTTATAATTATATGTGAGTCGTGTTTCCAGAACTGTGCTCTGCTGATACAGCAGACTTGAAATAAATAATTCACACGAGGGAAGGGACGCTGCCTAAGGGCTCAGCATGAGGGACGTGCGTCCACACGGATGGCCAAGGTGCCACTTGAAGCAAGGGTGTTACAAGGGTGGCTCAGGATTCAGTCACATGTACCCTGACCCTGTGCCCCCAGGCTGAGCTGGACCAGCTGGGGGCTTGTCAGGGTACCCCTGCATGTAGGGCAGACCCCTGTGGGGCAGGGACCTGGGGCTGTCCCCACATGGGATGCTGCCCCTCTTTTCCCAGCTGTCCCATGGACAGTGAGGACAGGCTGGGTGGCAGCCTGAGGGGCGCGTCCCCCACTCCTGCTCTGAGCAACTCTGTGCTCAGTCTGGCATCACAGCCTCACCGTGGGATGGCACGAGGCCCAGACTTTGAGCACAGAATCGCAGCATCACATATGGGGCTCAGGAGGGTCTTAGGAGGAAGGGACTGGTGTCACCTCTGTTTTACAAAAGAGGTTTTGAGCACAGCTCAGGGCTCTGATGGCCCAGGACTGAGGGCCGGCTGGCTCCATCTCCCACAGGTTGTATGGACTTGGGCAACGGATCTGACCTCTCTGTGACTCAGTTGCCAACTGTGTGTCTGTGGACGATGAGAGCAGCGCCCTCTGCTTCAGGTTTGGGTGATGACGCGAGATGATGTGTGTACAGTGATCAGAACGGTTCCCGCACTGTGGGTGTTCCTGGAAATGTCAGAGATCATTTTAAATTATGAAACTGTTGCTCAGAGAGGTAGAGAAACAGACCCCAGTTCACACAGCAAAGCTCTGTGATAAAGGGAAAGAGAGGCTGCATACAAATGGAGTGTGTTTTGGAGGTGGGGCATGGACGGCAGTGATTAAGATTGACCGAGGTCAGGAGCACGGGGCCCTGTCCTGTGGGATTAGCGTCTCTACAGCACAGACCTTGTTCTCTCCCCCAACCTATACACCCCCACGTGAGTGAACCGTGGCATGGTGGCCGTCCACCAGCCGAGAAAAGAAGCCTCAGAATGAAACCTACCGGCTCCTTGATCTTAGACTTCCACCTCCAGACCATGAACAGTAGATTTCTGTGCTGAAAGCCCCAGTTTATGGTGTTTTGCTGTAGCAGCCTGAGCAGCCTCAGACAGGAAGGGCTCCGTTTGTAAAGTCACAAGCAAAAAACCCTACAATGTATCTAGTTTATAAATTTATATATTTTTGTATTGAGTCTTCTTAATGACAAGTGTACCTGAATCAATTTTTTCATGTTTTTTATGTTTATTTATATTTAAAAGTAACATTCTACTTGCACACCCAGGCCCTACAGCTAGCACATGGCTGTGATGCATGCTCAGTCTCTCTGAGGTCAGGGACACATGGGGAAGTGGTGTCCCCACTGAGTTCCCATAATCGCCCCTCCCCAGTGAATGAACTCGGTGCCGTGGGCACAGCAGCCGTGGGCACAGCAGCCGTGGGCACAGCAGCTGTGGGTGGGGGTGTGCACGGAGTGCTTCTGAAACCCGCCGACAAGCACAGCCATGGGAGGGGCTTCCCCTGCTCAGGCCTCCCCGGGTCTGCCCGACGGCCTCATGCGAAGGCCCCCCGCCTGCTGGACCCGCCCAGGGGACAGCCCTTCCTGCTGCCCTTGCTGGCACTCAGCTGCGCTCCGCCGGCTCCCGTGAAACGGCCTCTCATGCAACCGGGAGCTAGGGCTCGGTAACCACTTCACTACCGATCTGGGACCGGTGCTTCTGGGGCGCACGGGGAGACCGAGGCAGGACAGCAGGACCGTTCAAGGTGTGGGTGCTGGGGGCAACGGGACTCAGCTTTGAGCCTTTGCTCCCCACCCTCGAGGGCTGTGGTGACAGGGTGGATGATGGCGTCCGTGACGGGGCCAAGCCGCCAGGACCCCCTCCCGGCTGGCATCAGCCAGGCTCCTGTGAGGCCTCCTCCTGCTGGCTGGATGTTGGCCCACCAAGCCCGGCTTCACCGAGAACCCGCTGAGCCTGGTGCCGGCCACACCACTCACCTGCACCCTCAAGGCTCGGTGCTGGGCCTGCCGAGCTCCCCCTGGCCATCCCACCCACCGGCCCCACGCTCTGCCGGCTAGACACCCTCTGTCTCTGCATTCAGACTCGAGTTCAGTCTCGCCCTCACTGTGAGTCTCTGGTGCAGTCTCCTGCCTTCTCAACATGCGTCAGAATCATTTTCTTTAACTCCTTCAACTGTGCAGGGCTCGGCGTGTTGGTGCCATCACAGTGCCAGTGGAGGATACGGGGAGAGAGAGACGGGCAGGTCCCTCAGGCAAGGGCCAGTGGGGTGGCGTGTCCAGAAGCCTCGTGGATGGCACACCGGCAACGGGCCGCCTACCAGACCTTGATCCAGAGCCGCCACCGCCCTCAGTGACGGCGAGGGCACAGGCCACGAGTGGGGAAAAGCCTGGAGCGCCCCGGGAACCACTGGCGGCAGGCTCTTCCCACCAGCGCCCTGCCGAGCTGCCTGCTCCTTCCAGGTGCCCCTCTGATCCTGCAGGGGCTCCCCTCGTGCCACAGGGCCTCCACCTGTCCACCTGCCCAGGGCATTTCTCACTCTTGACGGCATGCAAGGGGGCAAGGAGAGTGGGCTGCACACGTGGCCCAGGGCAGGAGGCAGCTCAGAATCAAACACCCCACAGAGCGGACGTGGGCTTCCGGCACAGCCCGCAAGCCACATGTAGCAAACACAGGGCCATCAGCGCCCTTCCCGTGGAAACGCAAAGGCAGGCGGTGCGTCCCCTGGCAGCGGCCGGGCCCAGCGTCCAGCACCCAGCGCGTACGGCCTCCCCTCCACCGGCCCTGGAGCCGCACCCTGAAGAATCAGGGAGCCACAGTGGGGTCGGACGGGAGCCTCTGAGACAGGCCGACGGCACAGCCCAGACCCTGCCCCTCATCAGGCATCAGTCACCATCTCACGTTTTATGAATCTTTGCTGAGTTTTCTGGGTGATGAAAGCAGATTTTCTATCAGTAGGAAAAACACATATGTATTCCAGGCTCTCCTACAATTCTCTGCGGCCTCACGGATCCACCCTGAACCCATCCCCCTGGAAGCACCCCTTGGCCCTTTCCCGTGGGGCGTGGCTGGACTCCCTCCCAGAGCCCGATTTTCATCCTTCTCAGGGAGGTGGCAGCAGTCTGTCCGTGTCACATGGACTGGCACTTGTGTGAACTTGCTGACAGCCCCTGGACAGTGTGCCTCTGTGCCAGGCTGGGTGGCTGGAGTGCCCACATACACCCTGGCTCAATGTTCACTTGTCCATTGAGTAAAAGCAGTGTTGCCCAGCATGTGTCCACACTCGCTCTTGAGGAGGCCCAGGCTACCCAGAGGGCAGTCGGACCATGTGGGTCGTGGTGAACTTGGCCGCAGAGACACGTGAAATCATTATTTGTGCCCTGTGACCTGCTGGCTTTGCATCTCTCCCAGCAGGAAGGCTGGCCCGGCTGACCTGTTTAGATGTCACCAAGACCAAGAAAAACTAACGGTTTTGAGCACACGTCCAACTAAAGAGAGATCTTGCAACTATTTTCTCTGGGATTTTCCATCAAAATCTACCACTAAACATCAAAAGCTGCGTGGTTTCACTGGACAACCAGGTCTCCCATCAGCTCTGCCCGGTGAACTCTCCACGAGATCAAGCAATGGAAGCTCCTAGGAGGAAGTACTTGCTTCCAGACCGAACAGACGGCAATCACAGCAAAACAGAACTGCGTCCGGGCTCGGCCTCTAACAAAACGGCTCCAGGATGACGAAGACGGGCATTTTCCTGGCCAGGTACCAGACCTGCTCTGCCCACAGGGGTGTTCTCAACATAAAAAAGGACATAAAATAGTTGGCCAGCTGACCCGAAGTCCACCAGAAATGAGGTGCTGCTCACAGCTCAGAGTTCCTGAGGAGCTCCTGTCTTCAGCTCCACATCAAGAATAAAAATCGCCAGAGGAGACAGAGATGGATCTTTAAGGAAAACACGTTCTTTCCCTTCAGAACCCTGCAGGGCGACGGCCCGTTTGTGGACAAGCACCACCTGATTTATCTCTGACTTCCAACCGTCAAGTTAAACTCCAGTTATAATCAAGGTGACCTATTGCCCGACACCTTCACCATGTCTTTGAAGAGGTAGTGTGTTTAAATTAATATTGTAAATGATTTTATTTCAGGTTGGGAACGGTAAGCATGGAATATTGAGCAAGCATACAAAGGGAACAGCCGAGCAGCAACCTAACAGAACCTGGGACATCAATTAATTCAGTGGCACTTGCCGCACCAGCTGCCAGCCTGACATGCCCCCATTGCAGAGGGTGGCCGTGCAGAGCATGCTGGGAGCCTAGCATGGACTGCAGGCTTGGCGGCACAGACCAAACCTGCAGGGATTCTCACAGGTTGAGCAGCAGGTACTCATGTCATGAATTCACACTCCTCCAGCCCTCGATCCATCGCCTTGTGTGAGCCCTGGGGCGGCTGCAGAGCGTCCCCCATCCTGGGCCGGGGGCGCCATGGCCTTCTCTCACCTCCATCCATTCCACCAGCAGTGACGGCGGCTGACATCCCGTGAATGCTCTTAGCTGTCATGTGGTCCCCATGAGTGTTGCACTTCACTCCCAGGACTGCACCGCAGGGTGTTTACTGCCATTATCATCCTGTCTGCTGGGACCCGGATTGGGAAGTCCCCCACTACGCACCCTGCCGAGTCCACGGCCTCCCTAAGATCCTTGGGAGGTTTCAGGGAGGCCACTTTCAGGGTCTCCCTGCCTCCATTCCACAGGGTACCTCTTCTCGAATGTCAGAGCAAAACCCTACACTGGCCTGTCTTGAAGCACTGAGCTCAAGGTGTGGGCAGAGAGGGAAGGTGGGAAAGGTTTGCACACACCTTTTACTGAACATGAGGCATCCTACGCTTCACCGAGTCCTCCGCCAACACCACAGCATCAACCGGAGCCCTGCAGGCCTCCAGACAAACGCCGTGACCCCCGATGCCTCTCGCCCTCTCTCCTGTGTCCTACTTCCCACCGCTGCCTGTCTGCCAAACGTCCGCCCACAGGTCAAAACACTGACTCTTTGCGGATCCCGGCAGTCTTCCTCTGTGTCCACTAGCAGGCCCACGTGCCATGTTCAAACCTCAGGGGGCTCTGCAGGACCCAGGCCGCCCGCTCACCAGTCACACTCTCCTTGGAGCCACGCCCCAAATCTCATTTCCCTTCGTGACTCATTCAACAAGCCTTTCTCATTTCCAGAGCGTCGTGAGGAATGAGTACCGAGCACCATGCTGGGCACTGGGAGACCAGGGGCAGGGCTGGCTGAGGCGGGGGTGCCCAGATTCACGCCTCACACGTGGAGCCTGCCGTTCCATTCGCCCACGGTAGAGCCTGTTCTCTTCCCAGGTATGTGGCTGTCTTGCAACTTTCCTACTGGCCTCAAGCCTCTGATGCCACCCTCTCCTCTTTACCCAACCATCCATCCACCCCCACCCACCTGCCCATCCAACCATCCATCCGTCCATCTACCCACCCATCCAGCCAACCGCCCACCCCCGACTCATCCCCACGTCCACCCACCCATCCACCCACCCCCTATCCATCCATCCACCCAATCATCTAGCCCCCTGACCCCCACCCACCCATCCGTCTCTCTGCTCACCGCCTTTGTCCAGAGGGCCATGAGCTCCGTGACAGCAGGGGCCTTGTCTGACCTCACCCTCACCCATGTCTCCCATCCATGCATCCTTTATTTGTCATCCCTCCAGCCACCCAGCCACCCACCCACCCATTCCTGTGCTCACCCTCTCTCTCCAGGTTCCATGGAAGGGACTTCGAGGCCATCAGGGATTTACATAAACACCCCTCCAGCCTCGGTTCCTCCTGTAACTCTGGCCTCTCAAAAACTCTGGGCTCACTAAGTACCCCCCCCAACCTGTGTCCTGTCTTCTGACTCCTAATCCACTTTCCACGAAGCCAGGTGCACCCCCTGAGCCAGGGGGCAGTGAGCTGTCTTCTGGGGCTTTGGAATCTTGTCACTGTCATGCTAGCCTGAGGCCAGGCTGCCACGCACCAGTGTTCTGAGCGAAGCCTCCCTGGTGGCTGGTATGCTGGCTGTAGGTCTTGAAGACCCTGCTCAAATGTTAGCTACTAAGACACCATACAGGAGATGAGGTGGGGGGAAAGCAAACACTGCCATTGGGAGGGAGGAGGGGGCTGCTGAGGGGAATACCCCAGGCTCTGTCTGCCTCAGCCCTGTGTGCAGCGAGCTGAACGATCAGACACCACTGTTCACCAGGTGATCAGAGTGGTGCGTTCACGGAGCAGCTAAGTGTGTAGGAACGATGCTGTCCCTGTCACCAGGCTGGCCCGGGGGCCTGAGCATCGGACGGGTGCAAGGCCGTGTCTGCAGTGAGCAGACGGCGGCATGTACGGCGTGGACAGCATGCCAGCCGTCCCACTGGCAGTGGGTGCTGACAAGGGCTGGAAAGCCACCCGTTCTGTGGGCTGCCAGTTTTCACATGCCCAGAGGCACTGAGAAATTACAGAAGGACAAATTAGAGAATAAATCTTATGAAGCGTGTGTAATTCGTGCAAAACGATTTGATCCAGAATATGTCCGAATGGTGAGCCTCAGATGAAGCCACTTAAAAACTCCATGGAGAGAGGCTGGACTTAGAAACCAGGGTGGGGGTGACATGAGGTCAAGGAGGGCTGGTCTGAGCAAGACTCTGAGTTCAGGACCAGAAAGCGACTTGTCCAGACAGACGCGGGGGAACCAATTCTAAGTGAAGAGAAGTCACCCTCAATTCAGACAGGGAGGATACAGAGCCTACTAAAGTTAGCATCTGTTGGTGCTTGGCCTGAAGATGCGATTCCGTGTCGCGCCATGTATACAGTTTAGGAGAATAGAGGCAGCACGGGAACTGGTGGGGAATTCGGGGCACCGGAGAAACAAGCAGGGAATCGTGCTGTCGGGGGGCCCCTGTGGCTTCCTGTCCCCTGGGTTTTACAATCATAATTTGTGATTGGTTGCTACTCCGAAGTCTATCCAACATCTCCTGGCACAGGGAAACCTAGATTTTAACAAAGCAGATTCAGTGAACTGCTATTTATTATGTCACTTTCCTTATAATGTCACAGATGCTTTATGCTGAGAGAGAACAAAGCCCATATTTTATAAGGTGCAGACAACCTGTTAGGACATGAGAAAAGTAAGTGGAGGGAAAAGGAAGAGGTGAACACAGGTGTGTCCACGCGTGGCCATGCGGGGGGCTCTGGGCTCCTGCGGGGAGCTGAGACGTCCAGGCAGAAGGAGCTAAGCTTTGGGGGCAAGCCTGCTGCGAGGGGGGCGGTCCTCAGCAGAGCCCGTGGAGTTCCGCTGTGACGCCTGGTCTCACAGGTGCTATTTGAGGCAGTCAGGGTGGGACTAAGCACCCGGACGGCCACATGAGCCTGGGGTTGGGGGTCGTGGTGGGGGCAGCAAGAGGAAGGCCACTGTGGCCTTGCGACCGTCCTGTGACTTAACTGTGATGTGGCTGCATGAATCGACACGCGTGATGGATGGCGGGGAGCTGGGCCAATTCCTGGTTGTGATTGTGCAGGACAGTCATGGAGGATGTAACCACTGGGGGAGGCCAGGTGAGGGGCACACAGGACCTCTCTGTATCATCCTTGCAACTTTCTATGATTACTTCAAAATAGAAAGTTAAAAAAAAAAGTACTAGAAGAAAACCAAAAAATCAAAAAGCAGGAGCAATCAAGCCCCCAAGCTGGGACACCCACTGGATCTCCATCCTGGCTGTTCTAGGGGCCTGTGATACAGAGTCCAGGTGGTCTCCACAGCTGGGGGCTGGAGGGCAGGACCCTGGTTGGACTGAAACCAGAGAGCCCCCTAAACCAGCCCTCCAGGTGGCGCAGGGGGCACGCAGGGAAGTCAGCAGCTGGCTGAGGTGCCGCTGCAATCCTGTCCCTGGTCCGTGCTAATGTCCCCTCCACAGGAGCCCAGGCCACAGACCCCGTCGTGCCCTAATGGAGCGCAGACAGCCAGTGCCCCACACTGTCAGTGACGGTGTCTGATATTCCAGTGGGCAAGGGTGGGCCCTGGGAGGCGGTGGGGGGAGGCGGAGGGTGGGAACAGGGGTGACACATCTCCTGCCTTCAAGCCTGGGCTGCAGTAAGTGCTGACAACCACGGGGAAAGCAGCAAAGGGCCCCAGGGGGTGGACGCATGGTTGCGTCCGGGTGGCTCTGAGATGAGCAGGAGCTGACAGGGCCCCGGCATCGCCTAACGACTGGATAGAGATGGAGATGCCGTTTTAACCGGTAAATGAGAAAACTAATTATTCAAGCAAAGATCCTAGCTTGAAAAACCACACTTGGTTAATGTAATGAGGGACCAGCAGTTCTCTTAAAATTTTTTTCTCTTATTTTAATGGCTTGAGCCAAACTGTCCTAGATTAAACAGAAATGTGCCTTTTGTCTGGTTTTGATTTCTGCACATTCCACTTCAGGGTTTCCAGGGGCCTTTCTCGATTCATGACTCGAGGTCTCGAGCGGAGTGTGCGGGCGGAGGTGAAACACCCGCCACCTGCTGCAGGCCCAGGCGAGGGGCAGGCAGGCTCCTTCTATGGGAAACGGAGGAGAAGACACTCACCAGGGCAGTGCCAGGTGACTCCCACGCGCTGCACGTGGGGTGCAGGAGGTGTTTGCTGAGCAAATAGCTGAACTTCACTTTCTACACCTTTCTGCCCAGTCAGTCATTTCAAACGGCCGCCAGGGAGTTCCCAGGCCTGTCCACAGAATCAGGGTGAGCAGGTTCTGGCAAACACTAACGTGGACCCTGGAGGAGGCGTGGGACCTCTGGGAATCTAAAATTGCAGCGTGAACTCATTTCCAGGAAGGTGTGAAGCTCCGCCTGAGTACAGAGGTGTTAGGGCCCCACTAAAGGCAGTGTCAGCCAGGGAGCCTGGGGACCACGGGCAGGTGCCTCAGGGCGTGGGCTGTATGGGGACTGACACTGACCCCCATCCTTCAGGGCCCCTCCTGCTTGCACGTCCTGTGTGGCACTGAGCCAGTGTCAAAATCACGGCCTTTCCTGTCATCATCACACCAGGCCCTCCACTGCTTTCCTTCGGCTGAGGCTCTGTTTGCCGAGCGTCCTGGAGCATGGCAGCTGGCATGGGCATGTGCTGGGCAAACCCTCCAAGTTCCAAACTGGGCATGGCCTCAGTGGGCAAGTTTGCTAGGAGAGCAGGGTGCCCGTGGCACAACACCGAGCTGTGACTGCAGCCAGGGGCGGGGCTGGGGACAGTGGCCATGTCCTCCAAGGTCTGGGCTGAACCCCCTTCAGGGCGCAACTCTGAAGGATGCCCAGGGGCTGAGGTCACCTCCCTGGGTGTCAGGAGGTCTGCCCAAGCCCAGGGAGAGGGAGACAGCCAGGATGAGACAGACCTTATATCCCCTGGCTGTGTGTCCCCCTGGTGAAGTCACCCAAGGTGCCCTGTGACCCTCACCCTCTGCTTCCGTCTGTCCATCCTAAGATGAGGACTGGGACTTGGGGACACACTGGATGCTCAGCAGCCACAGGGGGACTGTCAGCCATTCCCAATTCCTCCCGACGGCCCTGGCCACCTCTGGGTGTGACTGGAGAACTGTGCAGCCTGCAGTGATCGCTGTTGACAGGCCTCCCTGTAATTGGAAGAGAAACCTTCCAAGTTCACAGCTCTCAAATTCATCTTCAACTTAATAGGAAGTATCAGTAATTAAAGCCAATCGCATGTGCCAGAGCAGCATGTGTGGGGCACAGATAAGGGTCTGCCATGTCTTTGGCTAATGATCATTATTTTTTGGGGGATTTAATTCCTAGGCCCTAGAGTCCAAGCTCTGAATTATTTTTTTAATTTCATTCTTGGCATGGGTGAGTCTGAGAGCATCCTGTCTCCAGCCCCACCCTCCTGGCAGGTGCTCTGAGGGACTCTGGCTGGAGGTCACAGCCTCCGTCAGATGGGTGGCCGGCAGCCAGAAAGCTCGCCTTCCAGGGCCACGGGTGTCTCTGGGCACGAGCTGAGCCAAGGCCCCACCAGTCCCTCGCTCCTGTTTACCATGTAGCTGCATGCAGGGCACCGGCCTCCAGATCTGCAGAGAAGCCTGCAGGCTCCAGTGGGTCAGAGCAGAGGTGCCCTGCACAGAGAGCCCAGCATGTTTTCAAGGCGCCTCGGCTCAGGAGCGCATGCCAGCGCCCGCACATCATTTATCAAGCCCACCGGGCACAGTGTGCTGCCTTAGAGGAGGCTGGAGAGACGGGGGAAGTCCAGGTTGCCTGCAGGGAGGCCAGAGGAGCAGGCCCACCGTCCATGCGCGCCTTCCCCACATGTCTGTGGCTGGAGGCCCCTGACAGGGCCTGGGATGCAAAGGTGAGGCCCACCCAGCCTCTGCCAGCTGTGCCTGTGCGTCTCAGACTGGAGCGCCTCGGGGTGATGGCCAGAGCTAGTGCCTCAGGAGCCAGGCAGCCTGCCCTGAAGACCCGCTTGGTGGGGTGCAGTGTGGGCTCACGGTCCATGGGGTGGCTGGCCCTGCTGCCCATGGATGGTGTCCCCTGTGCCCAGAAGACAAACCAGGCTCCTGGCAGCAGTGCTCGCTCACAATGGATGAATGAATGAATGGGCTGCCGACCCCAAAGCCCAGGGGGGAGCAGGACACCGGTGAGCGATCTCCCAGTGCTGCAACGGAAGAGGGACGGGCGGGAGGAAGGGGTGCAGCCCAGCATGCATGGGGCAAGGGCGTGACAGCATGGGGATGACGCAGCCCATCTCCGGACAGCATGGATATTTGCAACCAGAATAGTGGTCGGGGGTCCCAGCTTGGCCAGTGGATCCCCCAGGTGAGGGAGCAATTCCAAACCCTTTCTCTGCTCACGGCTCTGCTGGCCAAGGGCCAGTTCCTGTGCCCACCTCCAAACTTTGTCATGTCACCCCGCCCCCATCCAATCCTCTCCTCTCTCCACCACCAGGCGTCCTGACAGTGCTGGCCCACACCGTGTGGCACCTCCTTCCTCCAGCTGCTTACTGCCCCAAGCCCGATGCCCTGCCCCTCCCCTGACCTTCTGGAGCGCTCAGCCCAGGTGCCTGCCAGCATCCAGCCAGTGTGGCCTGACGTGTTTGTATGGGTCTATGTGGGTCCCCCAGGATCCATCAGACTTCCTGAGGAACGTCCGGGTCAGCCACAGCCCACTGGTTTTCTACCTCTTCCCTCCCCTGGAGGGACACCCGTGTGGGCACATCCTCTTCAATCGAGTCTGGGGGGCCAGGGAGGAGGGACAGACCAGGTAAATGGCATTGCCTGTGCGCAGCTGGGCTGGGCAGTGGGCTCTCTCCCTCTGCACCCCAGGGAGATGGCGTCTGAGGCACCCCCGGCCCCAACACATGTCAAGGGCAGTGGAAGAGCTGATGTTCCGGGACAGAGGGGATGGAGCAGCAAAGGCCCCTGGGACAGGGCAGAGACCATGCCAGCTGTTCACCGCTAATGCCTGGTGCCCAACAACCGGCTGCTTGGGGGGGAAAGGAGGGAGGTGGTGTGGGAGGCAGGCAGGAGGGAGGGGGCTGGCAACTCATGGACAGACTCCTGGGGTCCTGAGAAGGATCCCGAATCCAGAGCCCAGGTGTATCTTGAATTTGGGCTAAAACAGGAGGTTCAAGTGACAAGCTGTGAGCCCTCCCTTACCCAGGATGGGCTCTGATGCTCGCGGGAGCAGGCAGGAGTCCCGAGTGGTGACTGTAGAGGGACACGGGGGTTCCCTTTGGATATCAGGTGTCAATCATGCACGTGACTTTTCTTACCTTACAGATAAATGTGTCTCTCTTTTTAAAATTCCCTCCAGCAAATGATAATTTCTAACATGGACGCTGGCATGATGGGAAATGTAAGGGAGGCTGACACCTCACCGCCATCCTTCACCTCCCCCGCAAGGTCACCACAGCCCAGTGGAGGGCAGGGGGCCGCTGGACAAGCTGGTACAGTGGGGTGTTCCAGCACAGAGTGATTCTGGAGGTCTGCACACCGAGACGACATGCCCCCCTGGGATGGGCACGCTGTGCTAGATTAAGGGAAAATGAGCCACCACAGTGACCCTCTCCAGCTGCCTCTAGAAGCCTTTGCATTGTCAGGCATCTCTAGGCCCTGCTAACCCTCTTCCCAAACAACAAAGTCCTTGCCCTCTGACCCTTTTCCTCCGAAGTGTGTCCAGGGGGACAAGAAGGGCTCACCTGCCGAGGCCCTTCCCGTGCCCCAGACGGCCCCTTGCTGGGCAGTGGATGGCCGACAGGTGCTGTGGCAGCGGGTGGCCACAGCACCTGGTGGGAGCACAGACGCTCTCGGGCTGTCGCTGGCCCCGTGCGGTGCCCACGCTGTGCCCTCTGAGCCCTTAGCCACCCCGTAGCGGGGGAACAGAAGTCAAAACCACACGGCGTGGGGCAGGTGCAGTTCAGCCACAGTACCTGCACGGCCACAGTCTTCTTAAACCTGGTTTCCTATCGAGAAGCGGGGGTGAGGATGCCCCAGCTGGCTGCTTCCAGGGGCGGTGCCTCACCGGGAAAACGGGCACGCGGCCACGCACACTAGGGGTCTGTTACAACAAGCCCGTTTTTTGAAGCTTGGAGGCCATGAGCAACTGAACAGCGTCTGCCTATACAGCCAAGGCTAAAAAAAACCTCCGAAAAACAAACAAAATCCTTGTTTTTTCCTCTTTAAAGTGATGATGTTTTCACTGCCTTCAGATTTGTTTTTGTTGATCTGCTGATACTTGGTTCTCATGATAAGTAGATGATTATTTCTGACCCTAATAGAGCCTCATGTTTTTCTCGCTTCTGACACCCACACAGCCTCTTCAGAACAAACCCTCGCAGGCTGCTCCTTGCTGTGGACGCCTCACATACAAACCCTTCACACAGACGCCAGACTGGTTCAGTAAATGTCAGCAATGTCTGATGCCAGGGAGGGGGAAGACGTTCTCATTCAATATTTGAATGTTGAGTGAATGTATTAATTAAATACTCAGAGGAACACAAACTTATTCAAAACAGCTCATCCCTCCCCGCCCCCGAGAAGACAGGAGAGCGTCACACCTGGGGTCCAGTGCCTCTGGGGGCCGCAGTGCCATCAGAAGACACCTGACACAGGCCCCAGGGGCCACTCAGCAGGGAAGCTCCCCTCTGGTCCTGCCCCCGGGGGTCCTATCATGGGCATCCTCACCCTGCCAGTAAGGATGCCTTAGCCTCAGAGCAATCAAGGGGCCCAGGAAGCCATCCTGCCCCAGGGAACGAAACCTCTAGGGGTCTGAGCCTAATAGCTACTCTGCGTTTACAAAGAGGTGAGTTCAACTCACAGACTCATTCTTCGTGTGGACCATCAGCCCGGTCAACTGTGCGACCTTGGCCTCACATGCTGCACGTGTGCTGCAGGGCCAGTGCTGGGGGTTGCGCAGAGCTGCTCTCCGGTGACCTGCTTTGTTTGGACCTGCAGTGCTCATGGGACTCTTCCTGAGGAGCCGTCACCATAGTGAGGGTGGCTTCACGGAGCATGTACTGGACGCCTAGGCATCTCTCTCCGTTCTTCCATGCCCTCTGTTGCAGGAGCTATGGTCAGCCTCGTGTTATAGACAAGGAAATGCAGCCTCAGAAAGAATAAGCTGCTTGCCCCAGGACACAGTGTGAGATGGCGGAGCCCGGATGTGAACCCCAGCCGTCTGATTCCAGGTCTGGGGCTCTTTACTCTCAGGACTGTGCTGGTGTGGGGGCGGCATCCTAAGGTGGGTGCTGCCAGAGTCAGATTTCTCCAAAGAGTTGTCTCCAGGTCTCTCTCTGTGGTTCTTGCTTAGATTCTAAATAATTTTTTTTCCACTTGAAAAAATACTTCAGGCTCCATGACTTGCTGAAGCAGCTTTTCCGGTTGATGGCTAGTCCCCAGGGCTGCATGGTGACACACCAGAACCTCCCTCAACTTCACCTGCAATGCACTTTCAACGAATGACGCAATGTACAGAATGACAACGTGGCCGTGGCTGCAGCCCTCCACCAGTCTATCAGCTTCTCTTTACGTAGCTTCATTAACTGTGCAATTATGTTTTAGGTGTCCAATTTGTTCTTGAAATTGTTTCCATTATAATGGCATTTCTGAAAGCTTTGATGAAAGGTGAATTCTATGAGGATGACGCATGTGACATAGGCACCTTCAATGTCTGTTCCAACGGGAGCTCGGTGAAAAGGGGTTCCCTGGCAGGCAGACCAACGCAATGGGGCGATGGAGCCAGCAGCCTCCCCGGGAAGGCTGCTGCTGATGACACGTTGCGATGCTCCCCTGTAGGGAGGCGCTGCAGGGGCTCGAGAGACATGACCCCACTTGATCACCACATCGACTGAGTGAGGGGACTCAGCTCCACTTTGCAGAGGGGGAACCAGCTCTCAGAAGGGCAACAATCTCCGCCAGCTGCTGGCTGGCTCGGGGCAGGGTCGAAGCCTGAGACGCGCCCACTCCACTGCACAGTTCCAGCTCTTACCTGGGCACTCCACTTCTGTGTCCCCATTCAGCCTGCGATGTTATGTCATTACTGTCAGTGAAAAGGCATGTATCCCTATTTTAACTGATAACTTAAGTTGTTTGTTGTGGTCCCCCTTGGTAGCTCAGGGTCATCCCATTATCCTGAGCGGCTCCCAAGTGATGGCGTTAGGCTTCCTGGGCTGGGGAGAGCATGCGGCCCCGTAGGGAGCCCCAACACTGTGTGGCTCCTGGCACGGGGCAATGTTTGGAGACATTTTTGGTTGTTATGATTGGATGGAGGGATGCTCCTGGCTTCTGGAGCCCAGGGATGCTGCTGACGCCCCCAAGGGCACAGCAGGGCCCCATGGAGAATCCTCCAGTCGCCCCTCTAGTGCTCTTGTTCCCACTGTTGAGTTTTACACAGAACCTGAGGTCCGTCTTCGGTAGCAAGGGCCAAGCCCTCTGGGGAGGGAGACTCCTGGGCTGGGGGCAGCTTTGGGCCCCTTCCATCCCCCGCTGGTACCTTCGGCCAGGCCACTGCGTCTGGTTTCCAGGTGGGTACAGACTGACTCCATCACGCCCCAGCGTCGGCCTCTCCAACGCCAGCCACCCAGGAAACACCTCATTCTGCGCTCCCAGAATGCACCAGACTGGTGCCTCTTCCTGCCTTCAGCCCCAGTCGGCGGACTTCAGGCGGTCTCTTGTTTATGAGGGGAGAGAACCAGCAGAAACTTGAGGTCATGGTGTGTTTGCTCTGTGGAGACGGCCAAGCTCTGTGGTGTGCCAAATGCTGCCTGTTCTGCTCTGAATATGTGCCCCCCACCCCCAAATGCACACGTTGAAACGCCAACCCAGTTGAATGGTATTTGGAGGTGGGGTCTTCGGGAGGTGATAAGTCAACAGGGTAGAGCCCTCCTGATGGGATTAGGGTCCTTACAGGAAGAAACAGGAGAAAGCTTACTCTCTCCTCTTCCTGCCATGTGAGGACCCAGCGAGAAGCCAGGGAGGGGCTCTCACCAAGAGGCAAGTGTGCTGGCGTCCTGGCCTCGCCTGCCGGCCGCCGAAGCAATGAGCAGTACACACCTGTCTAAGCGTCCATCTGGGGTATCTGTTCCCCAGCTCAAGCCGACTGAGACCGTGCAGACCCCAGTGGCGACTCCCGCCCGGGACCCCTGTGCTTTGTAATCACGGGCACGGAGCACTGGAGTCCAGGTCCCCCCCGCCCCGCCTCTCCTGCTGCTTGATGCATTACTGGCTGTCAGTGAGGACGGGCAGGCCCTTCGCTCGTTCAGACAGGAAGCCTGCCAGAGAGGACAGGACCCTGACCGTGAAACTCTATACTGATCACCACGAATTAATGGCCAGCCGCCAATAACTGGCAGAGGGCACCTTCCTATGTGTGGGAACTTGGAGCTTTGACAGGGAGCCTGTTTTAATAGTAGTTTATACACTTAATCTATTTTTATTGCTAAATTAAACACCTATCTGTATTAGGCATCTTCAGAAAGCAGCACACACACTTCTTCTCAAAGAGGGTTTCATCTGTGGCAAATTAAGTAAAATATAAGACGAACAAATGAAAGCAGTATCAGCTATCTGAATTAAATGCTAAAGCCACCTTGTATTTCAGCGACTATGTATCACTTCCAAAAGGACCTTGCAGTCCCAACCGTCCTTGCCAGCGCAAGTCCAGCTGTTGGGGCTTTTGCGTTTGAACCTCACTGTGAGGCGGCCACTCCAGGTCACTGTATTTCTGCCAACTTGTGCAGGCAGAGGACAGCAGCGATGAGAGCCCCATCTGACGGAGGTGGGCATCAACAACTTGGTACTCTGATTGACGGCATGATACTTGAGGCAAATTAACCTGCCCCAAAAACTTCTTTATTGCTGCGCTCATGCACAGATGGAAATAAGAACTTGACAGTGCTGGGTGCCAGCTTTGCAATTAGCTGAAGTATTTCAATAGGCTAATGAACTTTCATCTGAGGATGCTTCCTGTCAGCAGAGGAGGCGGGCTGTTGTCTGAGAAGCTGCAAAATGCCAGTCGGGGTCCCGCAGCTGCCTTCCTGCGCTGAGGCCGGCAGGCTGCTCCCAACCTGGTGCACCGCCGGAGGCGGGTGGGGCGGGGCACTGAGCGCCCAGGCGGGGACTGTGGTCCACCAGAGAGTTGCCTTCCTGCACCAAACCCCATCCAATGGCACGCTTCCTACAGAAACCCCAGTTCACAGCGCTGACCTTTGACACAGAAATGATGCTGGTGCTATTTAAGAAATTCTGAATTGCAAATACTAACAGTGGTTGACTGGAAAACAGGAACAAAACGTTCCGTGTTCCTTGAACGCTTGCAAATGAGCACATTTAGCAGAAAACCTCCCCCGAACCCACAGACCTAATTGGTACCCCTAAAACGCCTCCTGTGGCTCCCGTGACACGTGGTGCGCCCTGCCTTGTCGGGCCCTAGGGGTCCTGTTGCCCGGTCCTCACGCCTCATGGACGGGCCCCTCCCAGGGGCCACACCCTCACGGACATGCATGGAGCCACTAGCTGGTGGAGCACACACCTCTCTGGGAGCACCCTCCTCTCGGCAGCAGCCCGGAGGGTCCCAGCCATGCTCAGGCCCCCCACTCCTGTCAGGGCCCCTGTGCACCCTGCTCCCCACAACTCCCCACCCAGAAGTCCCCTGCCTTCCAAGTAGACGTATGTGATAGACAAGTGCCCAGAACCTGTGCAGGCTGCCAACTGCATAAAAAAATGCTCCTTCCAGGCAGACTAGGGGGCCTGTGCACAGATACAGGGAAGTCACCCCTTTCACAGAACTGAGAAATGGTGGTACCACCGGGGACACGGGCAGAGGATGTCATCGAGTCTTTTAGACCTCATCTTCAGGGGCTGCTGGCAGCTTGATTTGAAGAAAGTAAACACAGGTGTAAAGTCCAGATACTAACATTTTTTGCTGTGGAGACATGCATCAATTTGCCAGCTCTAAGTCACACCTGGGGGCTCATCCAGCCCACAGCGGAGCAGGCTCAGGTGCACGTGTGTCCACTGAAATGCCTTCACCCTGGGGTCTCCCCTGCACTTGACCACTTGACCCCCATTCTCCCCAGCCCTCCAGCCGCTTCCTGTGGACCCATGGCTCTAAGAGGACAGGAGGACATGTTGAGGCCATGCAGCAGGGACCCCAACTGCTCCATAAATGCCAGCTGGGGCCAGACAGTGGTGGGTTTTCTCTGCTGAGGGTAGCCTTTGGTGGAGTCTGAGAAGAGGCCACCCTTGGGTGGGAGCAGACACATGAGGCCCCATGCGGCTGCGACCACGTCTGGGGGCAGACATCCCGTGCAGGAGGTGCAGAGGGGGAAGAGCCCTTGGTGGCAGCCACGGCAAGAGCGTGCCTCGAGGACGGAAGCCTTTCTGAGGGCTTGGTCCTGGTGACAGCCAGCAGGCCTCCTGCCAACCTCTGCCCTGTGCCACGGCCCGCTCTGGCTCTTCATGTGACAGGATGTCATCTGCTGGAGGACGATGTGGCCATCGCGGTGGCCCTCTGTGAATCCCTCCCCAGATCCCCACAAGGTGGGGTTCTTCTTTGTGGGGTGGTCCAAGAACAGGAGCCACTCTCTGGTTGTCTTCTCTTTCCTCTGACCTGGTTGGTGCTGGAGTTGCAAGACTCCCCCAGATGGACACCCCCACCCCACAGATGCTGAGGGCTACAGACTTGTGGTTCAGAGGAGCTACAGAACGCCAGGGTGGGGTCAATGCTGCCAGAGCCCTCCTCCCAAAGGCTCCGGGTGACCAGCCCGCATTCTGGGGGGGGGGTGTCTCTGAAGCCAGAGGCCTAACCCCCCAAATGTGCTTCTCCCATCAGAGATGACAGTGCTGACACACAGTGGTCGGGGAGAAAGTTCTTGGGCTCTGCGGTTTCTCCCACCTAGCTTTTCCTAGCTTTAGATATGGCTCTGCAGGCCTGTGGTCCAGGATCTGTAACGTGCGGCCATGGGGTGACTCAGGATGCGCCCCCACCACCCACTGCCGGAGACATCCTGGGCCTGCTCCAGAGGCCAGCTCCACTGCCTGGGGCCTCGGGGATGAGGCAGGCCCAACACTGGAGCCGGAGGACAGAGGGTGACACCGGGAAGCTCACACATGGCAGGAAGCCCACAGCTTGACGAACCACCCCGGCTGCACGCCCCGTCACCCTACATCGGGAGCTGCACGACTCGGGGGCCCTTATTCCATATGTGCTGATTTTTATAGAAATCGTTAATTCTGCTCGCTCTCAAATCCCTACATTAATAATTATAAGGTCTGTTGGGAATCAGAGCTATCTGGGCCCAGAAACATACTTTTTCCTTAAGACACTACAAAGAGACAAGAGAAAACGCCCCCATCATGAATCATCAGAGAATCAACAGACAGCCTATTTAGCATAAAAGTGTCCAACTTCCTGCCACCCATAATTTATTTTTCTTTACAAAGTATTAATGCCAGAGACTTAAAAGTCCGTAAATAAGCCATGCTTGAGCATGTGAGGTTTAACTGGTTATAAATGATTTTCATCATGGGAAGCTGCTCACTAAAAAAGAAAATGTGCACAATATGTGAATACGCTTCAAATGCACAGAATTCCAGCCGAGCTACTAGTGTTATCCCCCAGGGAGGTGTGGATCCCTGTCCGATTTCTGGCACTTTCCAGGTGGGCAGAATTCACCATTTTCTTACTGAACTTGTTGCTGGCGGACAACAGGGGTGCAGTGAGTAGCTCCTGGCCGGTGGCCTGTGTCCCGTCCTCAGGGAAGAGCTCATTTAGTGAAGGGAGCTCCCTCGCTGGCATGCAAGAAGCAGGGGTTCAGCTCTGCTCACCCACAGAAACAGAGGTTTGTCTGCTGCTTCTTGCGCACATTCTCTGGGGTATTTTCTCTGGCACCAATTTTCTAAATCACCCAAACTGGGTGTCCAACTCAACTCAGCTGGACACCAATTACCCAGAGTTCCTGCAGAGCCCACAGGTTAAGGGCTCCATCCCACAAGAAGCCCCGCGCTTCAGACAGCAGCCACGGGTCTCCGATTGCCGCCTGCACTTCCAGCTGAATTCTGGGGCCCCCATGACCCCCTCCTCAGGTCCACTGATTTGCTGGAACGGTTCACAGAACTCAGGAAACTGTTAACTTACATTTACTGGTTCATAATAAAGGATACAAGTCAGGAAGAGCCAGCAGGAAGGGACACAGGGCAAGGTGGGGTGGGCGCTAGGCCTCCGGGTCCTCCCAGACGCCCGGTGTTCGCCACCTGGGAACTCGGAGTCTCATTGCTCACAGGTTCCTACAGGTCTGGTCTGCGGCCACAGCCTCTCCTCCTGGAGACTGGCGGGTATTTTCTGGGGCATTTTCTCTGGCACCAATCAGACAATCTCTGGCTGACGGTCCCCACCCTCGAATGAGCCGGTCTCCCTGGTGCCCAGACGCCTCCTTAGGCCATCCTGGGGTCCCTCCACGTCCCTCATCAGCAGGCACGCGCCAGCCCGCAGGAAGGGACAGCGGCAGACACGGCGGAAGACCTCCCAGCATACCAGCTGTTCTCCTTTTAATCTCTTGGAATTAATTATTTCCCTGGAGGCTTTAGGTATCCAGTTCACTAGATTTATTTTCTTTTGAAGCCTTTTTTTTCCAGATTTCTTTTTTTTTTTTTTTTAGCATTGCATCCTGGATTCTGCTCAGAGATGGACAGTTATAAATGACTATTTCTAACACCAATGCCTGCTCAACACAGAGGCAAGTGTGTTTCTAGGGACCATTAAGGGGTGAGACTATGGTTCGCCGCACCTGAGGTCTCTCCCACTGACCGACACACGCGAGTGTCTGGTCAGACCTGTGAGGAGGGGGGGAGAGCCACGCCTTCCAGGAGGGACCGCACTGCCTGCCCAGAGCAAAGCCTCTGGCTGCCTCAGCCTGGAGGGCGGCCGTGTCTCTCTAAGCTGACTCGGATTTTTTTTTCTTTTTTTTTACAGTCTCATTTCACATTTTATTGGAGTCACTGGTGAAAACATTCCTTCATGTATTCTCTATATGATCTTAGACAAAGTATCAAAATTTCGGTAATATTTTTGATCTTTAGGTTTGACTTTATAATTAGTCTTTCAGAGTATCCTGACATTTGATTATAGTAATTAATGTCGCAGATATGAAGGGGGAGGAGCATGAGAAACAGTAACACCCTTGCAAGGCAACAACCTCAGACGAAGTAATCACAGGATCTTCAAGCAAAGTATCTCTAATGATGCATCTTAAAGTTTATGTTGTCCACTAGTGCATAGTTATATGAACTTGTTTTTTATTTGCATAATTCATTTTTTCCATCTTTAATTTCAAACTTGAATCCTTAAGTTACAGGTATGTTTTGTAAACACCATGTAGTTGAATTTTTAAATCCAATCTGACAAACTATCTCAGAGTATTAGATCCATTTTTTTTTTGAGAGGGCATCTCTCATATTTATTGATCAAATATTTGTTAACAACAATAAAATTCTGTATAGGGGGGTCAGTGCTCAGTGCACAATCATTAATCCATCTCAAGCCTAATTCTCGTCAGTCTCCAATCTTCTGAAGCATAACGAACAAGTTCTTACACCGTGAACGAATTCTTACATAGTGAATAAGTTACATGGTGAACAGTGCAAGGGCAGTCATCACAGAAACTTTCGGTTTTGATCACGCATTATGAACTATAAACAATCAGGTCAAATATGGATATTCGTTTGATTTTTATACTTGATTTATATGTGGATCCCACATTTCTCCCTTTATTATTATTATTATTTTTATTTTTAATAAAATGCTGAAGTGGTAGGTAGATGCAAGATAAAGGTAGAAACATAGTTTAGTGCTGTAAGAGGGCAAATGTAGATGATCAGGTGTGTGCCTGTAGACTATGTGTTAATCCGAGCTAGACAAGGGCATTAAAACATCCATGGACGCAGAAGCTTTCTCTCAAAACAGGGGGGGTTGACTCGGATTTTCAACCCTCCAAAGAGGTGTCTCATTTGAAATACTGGGATGAACTGGGGAGACAGGGAGTAGGGGGAGAGGGAGAAAGAAGGGAAACCCTGTTTTTATTCAAGGAAGCACTTGGAGGGGAGAAGAGATGGGAGAGATGCGGCAAGAACCTGCTCTAAGTGGGGGCACCTGTGCCCAGAGGGCTCCACCAGGCAGGAGCCACAGACGGCTCTGGCCGTGAGCTCTGTCCAGGTGCTGATCTGGGGCGCTGGCGACTGCTGATGGGCTCCTGGCGGTTCGTCTGGATGAGCAAGAGGCCAGCGTGCCCGCTGGGCAGGTGCTCGTTGGGTTATAGCCACTGACAGGCTCTTCGTTCTCAAAATGACAGCTGCCGCCTCCCATTGCAGAGCCCTTGGGTACGTTTATCGTTGGCACTTTCTAGACATGAAGGCGATTGGTTGGGGGTGGGAGAGGCAGCAGGTGGACACGGGCTGAATCCAGTCTCCAAGCTGGCCGCGGGGTCAACACGGTGCACTGGTCACCCACCCAAGGAAGCCCATTCTTATTCCTAAGAAAATCTCCCCAAACCAGGCTTTGCATGGTGCACCGAAAACTCAGCCAGGAGCTTGGTGGGTCTCGAGGGCGACATGGTCCTGGTAGAGAACTCTGCTCCCAGAGAGGATCACATGCTGACCCCTCACTGCTGCAGAGAGGTTTTCCTGAGTCCGCACACCCCCAAAAGTCCTTAAAACGTCACACTTTTTACCTAATCTTACTACATCGGCACCGATTTCATGACTGCCAACCACTCTGCATGTTATCTCCCCCGTGTTAGATTTGACAACCATTTTTTAAAAAGCCTGTAAGAAAAATAATTTATGAGAAAATCATAAATAATGGGTGTGAGACACCAAATGTGTTTTCAAAATAGTACTTTTTCTTCTTAAATGGAATCAAAAAGCTTTTTGGATTTTTAAAAATAATCCTTCTGCCCATCCTCATGGTGTTGGAGCTTTTACGAAAGGGAAAAAAGAAGCAAACATTAAAAAGGAAACCATCCCCGGCATCCTGGGGCCAGGGGCAAATTCCACCTCCATCTCTGTTTGTATTAAGAACCCATTTGGCCCTCAGATGACGGGTGTGTTTATTTTCCATCATGTTTGTATATTTAGCTGAGCATCTGGGTTCTGGGTCTGGGTGGTAAGCAGATTAAAACAGCAACGGTGTTAAAATGAGGTTGTAAAGGTTAACAGACCAGGAAATGGGCAAATTACTGCCACCGGCTGGGCCAGCCCCCCTCGGTCCTGCCCAAGCTGCTCAGCAGACCTTTGGCCTGGGTTCCCACGGGCCAGTTAGGAAAACAATTTCTGGGCACCGTGCCCCTCCCCACAGTATCCCAGTGGGACCCCAGAGCCAATTTGGAGGAGAATGCATCTGGGTGTTGTCCCCACACGGCCTCTCCAACTGAGGTCACTGGGAGTCACTCTACTCGAGTCAAATTAGAAATTCACTTGTTTGCCATTCATGACACGCAGGGCACAGAAAGGGCACTGGACACCAGCAATGTGTGTCCCAAGCAGCTCGGAGCGATGATGTCCCCGTGGAGGCAGCAGTCGCACGAATCCACCAATGTCCTGGCTCCTTCCCATGTCTCCATCAGTAATAATTAAGACACAGAATCACAGGAGAATGCACCCCAGGGCGCAGGACACCGAGGGTCCTGCTCCAGCAGTGGGGACGCGTCGGGTGTTCTAGAAGAGGGGAGCCCTGGAGACAGGTAGGCTTGTGTGCACTTCCCCGACTCGCCGCTGTGTGGCCCCGGTGGGCTACCTGGGCTCTCTGGGCCTCAACCCTCCCATCTGTGCGAGGGGACATAATGGCGCCTGTCCCCTGGAAGGCTGCCCCAGGCACGGTGCCTGGCAGAGAGCGGGATACAGGCAGCTGTGGTCACCAGTGGCCGTTATTTTCATGGTCACTGTTTGTCATGTCCCTGCCTGCTAGTCACTTAGTTTTGGGGGCTGTTTCCTCATCTGCCAAATGGCTGTGCAGGACCTTCCTGGACAGCTCACATGGAGACAGGGTAGGGGCACTGATGTGCCCGGTGCATGGGACCCTTGAGCCACAGAGGCCCTGCGATTCGTTGCTCTCCGAGAGTATCTCAGCACCGCCAAGTCGCGCTGGGGGCACTGCGAGGGCGCGGCCATTCCCGCCTGGGCCCTCTGGCCTCCCTGTGTTCCAAATGGTGATGCACGGTGGGCTGGCCTGTCCTCGGTGCCCTGGTACCGCCAGGCCCAGACTCCCTCCCCTTACAAGGGGTGGCTGGGTTCCTCGCAGCCCTCCAGGGCCTCCACACCCCTGTGGGCAGAGCCGTCCCAGTCCTGGGTGTGGCCGCTCCCTTCCTGCCTCCCTCACTTCCTGCCTTACCTGCAGGGCATGGACCCAGCTGTGGGCATTTGTTGTCACTTAGGCAATGAGGGGACTCCCGTGTGTACAAGGACAGTGTGGGGACGACGCAACGATGCTTTACTGGTGTGCAGAGCCAGTATCCTGTGGGTGGAAGCTGCCGGGTAATAGGTTCCGATGGCATCCTGCCTACTGACCCATGGGGCAGGGGGGCTAGAGCCGAAGGCTGGAGGAAGGGAAGTGTATGTGTGTGTGTGTGTGTGTGTGTGTGACGGGACAGGAGGGGCAGGAGGGAGACGGGGCTGCCGACACCCGGCACACCCAGTGGGCAGCACACCTGTGCCTTTCCTCACTCAGGGGCAGGGGTCACCTGCTCCCCAGGGGCCTTCACCCAAAGCCGGCTCCTCGGTGGCAATCGCCTTGCTGCCTGCCCAGGCCAAGGGCAGGCGGGGCTCACCACCCGACCTGAAAGTCCATATCACAGAAAAGGGGAAATCGGCAAAGCGGACTTTGACACCACGCACACCCACATTCCCAGCACACACCCACATTCCCAGCACACACACTGGGGTTTCACTCAGAACCCAACAGGCCTGGGCTGCGCCTGGTGCATGGAGGGGGGTGGCAGGGGCGGGATCTGTCCTTTCAGGCCAGACCTGTCTCTGACGTCCACTCCCCGACATCACACAAGGATCCTTGCTTATTTCCATTTCTCCCCCAGTGATGCCCACAGCGATGTTCCCCAGGAGCTTCGTAATTAGACCATTTCTGCACGTGGCTGGATTGCTGCGCAGCCCATTTGTCAAACACTTGTCCAAAAAATGGGAGTGAAAAATACCTGTGTGCGGGTGTGGGGGGACTGCATACTCAGGTGTGTGTGGGGAGGGCGCCCGGCAGGAAGAACAAACGCCAGACAGACCCCTCCCCTGCCAAGCCAGGCTCCTCTCACCGCCCCCCATGCCCCTCTACCCAAGGAGGGGGGCTCCTTCTACGGGCAATGAATTGTTGAAAACACCCGAGGGCAAATCTCATTGCTCCTGGCTGGTCTCCTGCCTTGGAATATGTCGGAAGGGGAGGCCGGAGAAGCATTGTCTTCAACTGCCAAATAGTTCCCCATTTTGTGCAATTATTTAAGCTGCATCAGAGCACCTGTAGTTCACTGAAGATCAGGCCAGTGTCCAGAAGCTTCATGAGGCTCAGAGCACGGAGCCCCCGCCCTGCCAGCGGGGCAGACGCCACCACTGTCTTGCGCCTCGTCCCCCCTGGAGGCTCTTGGTCAGCCTCTGAGGATGCTCCCTCCAGGGCTTAAAGGTGCTGTGTTCTTGGATCCGGACACAAGAGCTGATGGGAGACAGCAGGACATGCACACACTGGGCCGGGCATTCATCCTGTAGGACGTGGAGGAGAGGGAGCATGTCGGGCTGGCGCTGCGGAGGGTGGAGATTCTGGCGGGTTTTTAACAATGTGTGCCAGGTGTGAACATACACACGTGTGTATGCATATGACAATATTGCAGGCTGGCACATATGTATGAACTCCCCCGGGGCTTAGTGTGGGGCTTTGCCTTCCATATCTGTCGTCTGATTTAACCCTCAAGGTGGGCACCAGGCTTGGGTCCTTCGCTTCCCCATCTGGGGAGCTCCTCGGTGAGCCTCCTGAACCGGCCAGAATGTCAACTTTTCTGGGAAGCCTCAGCACTCCCACACCCCTGGGGTGCAGGCCTGGGGACCAGGAGGGTCCGGGCCAGATGCTCCTCTGCTCACAGTCCTGTGGGGCTCTCCCCCTATCCATCCCTGCAGGCACACCCACTCCCTGTGGCCTGCCTGGCTTCCTCTCTGGCAGGCGGGCTGCTCCCAGCTCCTGCCACACTGGTGAGTTTTCCTGCCTGCCCAGCTGTGCCTCTCTTTCTGTGAGGCTCCCCACCCAGACCCGTGTGTGGCTGGTGCCCCCCTGGTGACCTCTGCAGAAGGGCCATCAGGATGGCCGTGGAGCTGGGCTGCCAGGTTCCAGACTTGCTCTTCCCCACTAGAAGCACCTCTGCGGCTGCAGTGTCCTCACCCACCTCCTGCCTAGCACAGAGCTCCCAGAAACTGTGTCTGACACTGTCCTGTCCACGGCCACGTCCTAGCACCCAAACCCAATCCACCCCGTGCGCAGGGGCTCAACCCAGGTCTTGGTGGCCTCAAGAGTGAAGAGGTGGGTCGCATGGAGGTTTTAAGAATCTATCCTCGACTAGACAGAGAATGTCCAAGGGCAGGGGCCACCCTGGCCTCTTGTGTGTCCTCGGCACCCACACAGTGTCTGACCCAGAGCTTCTCTGCTGAGGATCATGCGGATGTGGTGAAATGCAGGGCCTGGCTCAGCATGTTTCTAGTGGGTCCTGCTGAGGCCCGTGCTGGTGGTCCGGGGACCCCACTTGGAGCATCAGGGGCTTCACAAGTTCGCTAAGCCACTGGCCCTGCAGGCGTCTGCCCCCCGCAGCAGCTCCTGCGTGCTGGCTCAGTGTGCCAGGCATAGCTCACCAGTCACCTGCCAGAGTGGCTGCCAGGCTGGCACACGCAGCCCCGAGCACACGGCAGGTGCCTGGGTCCTCCTTGGCCAAGTGGATGTGTGAACTCTGTGTCAGGAGACACCGCCTTGGGCACTCTGATTGGAAAGACCTGGACAAAGCATGCCTCTGCTCCTCGGTGTTCACAGACCGTCCATGAGGGCCGAAGCTGCAACGTCCGCGGCGTGGCTTCACTGCCACTGTTACTGTTACTGTTATTACTTATTTTTCTCTTCCTCCCCAGGCAAGGCCCGTTCGCCAGGCATCTGTCCTGCCTTCCTGTCTGAGCTCCCGGCTCAAGCTTGCCCAGGCTTCCTCCTGAGGACCCGGCATCCTCCAGGGCAGTGTCTTCCGGGCGTTTCGGAATGCAGTGGATCAGGGTCTGGGCAGGGAGTCCATCTTCAAAAGCAGCAAAAGAAAGCTTGTGGTCAAACCTGTGCTTTGATGGGTCCACAATGCTGTCGGCTGCATCCATGGCAACACGTTTCTCCTCCTGACACAGGAGAACTGCAGGCAGAGGTGATCCTCGGCCGGAGCCCAGACCCGGGCCCACTGCTGTTAACTGCATTTAATCAGAAAACGCTCTTGCAGCAGAGAACCTGCGTGGGCCGAGCTGGGTGTCCGCTTCTGGGGAGGCTCATTCTCGGAAGTGTGCTGCCCGCTCCTCAGGCTGGCTCCGGGCACACCAGGGAAGCAGCGTCCTGCCGTTTTTCCCATCACGTTATGCCCCTATATCTAATATCTAAGACTGAGTTTCTTACACATCCGTGTTTCCAACTCAACGCCACTTGCCGCTACCCTTGGCTAACCCTGAAGAATGGGCATTATGTCTGCTGTGGGTGCCAGTAAGCACCAGGCTGGTGTGGTTGAGCTTGCGTGTAACCCAGGCACCCACCCAAATGCAGAGCGTCAACTTCCCCTGTACCGACTTGATAGCAGAGACTGGAATGTAGACGCCAAACTGGAAAACATCAACTGCTTCCAGAGAGATGCCCAGAAGAAGTCCAGTGTCTGCTTTCACTCCCACCCCCAACTGTGCTTTGTCTGCTGCAGGGAGAAGTGGTAGGATGGTGCCTGGGGACGTACAGGGAGGTGCAGTGGCCAGGAGAATACACATGAACAGGCCACAGGGAGAGCACAGCCATGGGCTGTTCTTGAGGCTGCATATTGAGCACCTACTGTGTGCTGGGCCTCGGTCCATGGAGCTGCCCTGGGAAGGCCAGACAGTCATCAGGGCCAGGGGTGTGTGGGCACGTGGGGCAGAAGAGGAGCTAAGTCAGGGGAGCTGTCTCAAGGAGGAACACAGATTCCAGGAAAGCTGAAGAACAGAAGTCCTCTGCAGCCCCCACGGGGTGTGCTCACTCCTGCGTCCGGGGGTCTGTGTGGCCTCCGGAGGGGTGCTCACCACTCAGCGCAGTGGGGGATGGGAGGGTTCTGATTGGCTGCCTGCCTTTTTTCCTCACTGGGACCAACACTGTTGAGCTAAGTGAGTAGCCACTTTTCGTGGCTGCTGGTCTCTATCCCATGAGAGCACGTGGGGTGCCCACCCCTGCCTGCCCGGCACCCAGCCCCTCCCGGGCAGTCCCCCTCTGCAGCAGGACCTGCTACCTGGCACGGCCACAGCTCCTGCACCGAGGTGGCCGGCCCTCCACTTGCCTATGTACCCCCAGGGCCCTGCTGCAGAGGAGGCCAGGGCCTGTAGGGGACCAGAGGCAGGCGGAGGTGGTGAGGGGTGTGGGTGGTGAGGGCTTGAAGAATGCCCTGCAGAAGGAGGGTGGGGGTGAATGGGTGTCGGGGAGGCATGGAGGGGAGGGAGGGTTCTCGGGGTTCTCTGCCTGGGGGTGTATGCATGGAGTTCGGGGCTCTGCGGACTTGCAAGACGAAGAGGCACCCCCCCTTTCCATTCCTCTCCTACCCACGGCATCCCTTTCCACTGCACACGTGCCTCACGCACACGCACACTCCCCCTCACAATGCCTCACGCACACTGCAGCGTGGAAAGTCTGAGATTCTGTGACAGTCTGTCCACTATGAAATGTTGGCATTTGCTAGGCCCACCACTGGATCTTGGTACTTAACACGTCAATAAAAACGCATGCCTTTGACCTCACAGATTTGTTTTCAATATTTTGATAACTACATTCCAATAGAATTAATTGCTTGCCTTTGAGATCCAACACATTTCATCCGATGCATTTGAAAACAGTGCTCAGTGAGGGGGCGCCCAGGCTTTGCCAGTCTGCCAGCAGGATCACGGGCACAAACAGCCTCAGACCCAGAGGCTCCGGAGCCGGGGGACAGTGAGGAGAAGCCCGGAGGCAGCCTGAGGTGGCTCTGCCAGGGGGTCCCGGCCCCGCGGGTGCCATTGTGCAGCATCACCACCGAACAGGAAGGCTCCCAGCACCTCATCCGCCCACTCAGCCCCAGACCAGGGCCCGTGCTCAGCACCCAAGCAAGGCTTCTGCCTTTGATGTTTTCAAGTTTACTGTTAAATGTGTTTAATTACGTGTTAGCTACTGTTCTTACAACGGTCAGCACTGTTACCACCTCCACTCCTCCAAGCACCCCTTTCTGGCTGACACACGGCCACTGGGACGGCTGACGGACCCGACGGGGCTCCCCAGGCGGCCCCGCAGCCCCTCTCAGCCGCCTCTCCTGCTCATGAGCCCCAACCTCCCCGTGCACCCAGCGTCCTGCCGGCTGCCAGGCCAGGGCGCCCCTCCTTTCAGCATGCCGCACCCGGGGCCTCAGCCTGGGGCCCCCATGAGCGCAGCACGCACCCTGGGCAACGCCGTGTGCACTCCATCTCCATCCCAGGCGCCCATGAGCAGCTCGCTGGCACCTGTCACAGAGGTGGGAAGGCGTCAGGGGCAGGCAGGGCACTTCTGAGGCTGAGATCAGAACCACCTTACCCGGTGCTCATGCTGTCCTGGGCCCTGGGGTTTCACGGCTCAACCCGGCCATGCCGTGCATGCTGAGGGATGTCATTCTGGGGCTGCCCTTGTAATGGCCAGGCTGGGAGTCCCTGAGGGCCACTCCCCTGCAGGCTCACACATTCGGGCTGGGAATGAGTGGCCTCTCTGTGCCCTGAGCCAGCAGAGGTCGAATTTTTATGGACAGACACTGAATAGGGGAGTTACAGGCAGCCACATGGGGGACATTCACACCACCCAGGCCATGCCGGCCGCTCCTCAAGCCCCAGGCAGAGAGCCTGGTCCCCACAAGCTCACTCTTTCCCACGGACAGGCTCCTGAAATGCAGTCCACAGAAGTAATCCACAGGGCACAGCCCATGGTGTACCGCCTGCCACACGGGCCCTGGAACCCAAACGCACCCCTTCCACTCTGCACGGTGCTGATGAACCTTGTCTAAGGTCTTCAAACACTAAGGAGAGTGGATATGACCATTTTTGTAAAGGAGAAAAGTTGACCCCTGTTGGCCCTACTGCTCATTCTGTGGGACACGCAGCTCGGCAGGGTCATCAGGACCCCCTTCCAGGGCTTCTCCGTGGGGAAGGGGACCCAGAATAGACACAGGCGGCTCAGGAAGCCCTCAGGAAGGCAGCCCCCATGGGCACGCTTGGTGTTCTGGCAGCTGCTCGGGGCCTCCTGTGGCCTGGGTTCTGCCCACCAAGGCTGCCCAGCACCACGCCTCCTTCATGCCTCCACATGCAGAGAGCATGGCAGGCAGGGCCAGGTGGGGGCGAGCCGAGGGCTGGCTAACTCAATGCTTTAAGGCTGATGGTGGCATGTGGGCTCCCTAATGGCGAAGAGGACGGGGTGGGAGGTCACATGGAGCCAGTGCAAGTTGTGGTTCTGTGTGTGTGGGCTGTGTGACCTCAGACATGATACTGACCTCTCTGAGCCTGTTTCCTCTTGTGTAACATGGGCCTGATGGCAGTGTCTGTGTGCAGGGCAGGCCCATGGTCAGTTTATATCCTCAGTGAATGGCCACTGCAGGCATAAATGTTCTCCATCAATGCTGGATGAAGCATGAGTGGGCAGGGTGAGGAGTTAGGGAGGTAATGTAACGTCCTCGAATACCAGCTGCTCCCTTTATTCCTTTCATCCGTCTGTAAGGCCAATGGTGTGTATGGTTCAGTGATGTCTCAGCCTCTGCAGGTGTCCCTGTGCTGGGGGCTCAGCTGATCTGGGCAGTGAGATGAAAGTCCGGCACCGGCGTCTGCATCCTTCCCTCCGGAAGCACATCACCCTCCCTGCGGGAGGCGTGCACAAAACAGAGGTTCTTGGTCTTTGGCCTCCAGGTGATGACATGGGAGCTGTTTAGAGCCGGGAAGTCTTTGGGGTCTCACTGAGTCACTGCGTCTCCTCAGCCATTTTGGGAGCTCCTGCTGCTATTGGAGGCGAGCAGGTGACATTGTTTCCTCACTGGGCAGGGATGGGCAGACCCATCTGGGACTGTCTCCCCATGTGGATTCCAGAAACTCAGGGCAGACGACCCAGGTGCTCAATCCCCTTCTTTCAGTGTCTGTGGTGTACGGGTCCCCCCAGGCTGAGGTCCCCCTACTGAAGGCGGCCCCGACTCCCTCCAACTCAGCTGCTCTTCTGACCTCTGAGCCTTCATTTGCAAGTGCCATCTGGACATTTAACCCCTTCCTTCAATAAATACCGACCGTCTGAGTGCTGGGGAGACAGCAAACAGCACACAGCCCTCGAGGTGAGTCGTTCTGAGCAGGCAGACCTACAGCAAATGCCCTTCCATTCACTGTGATTTCACAGCTGCTTTCAAAGTGTGGGCCACCAAGCCCTGGGAGTCCAAGGCTCTTTCAGGGGCTCTGTGGTGTCCAGCCATTTTTATAATATTAAGCTGTTGCTGCAAGACTTCTGGAATCAGGGTATGAAGAGCCTCACAGACCCTTTGCCCAGCGGAAGGAACATAACTGGCAAGAGCTATTTAAAAAAACACTTAACATCTCTGGAAATGGTCCTAAGAACATAGAGCAAATGGAAAAAGACTCATTCACGAAAATGCACCAAATCTCAGACAGAATAGTGGGAGTCTGGGCGCTTGGGGCAAGACCTGCTCCAGCCCCTCTGCCTCCAGGGTCAGCGTGAGGGGAAGGCTTCCCCAGGTGGGTGTGGCCCAGAAGTCCCCGCTCTCCAGCTCCCAGCTGAGGACAGTAGGGACCCCCAGGAGGACGGGGCTCCGGAATCCCTCGCCGCCCCCAAGCTCCGTGTTGCGGATGTGCTATTCCAGGTCAGCGTGGCTGAGAGGTCGGGGGCTCCCCTCCTCCAGCCACCACTCACGGACCAGAGGCCTGCCATGCCTGGGGAAAAGTACCTGATATATCTGATAAGGGACTTGTATCCAAAATGTATAAAGAACTCTTATAACTCAATAATAAAATGATAAATAACTCAATTAAAAATGAGCAAAGGACTTGAATAGACATTTCTCCACAGAAGAGATTCAAATGGCCAATAAACACATGAAACACCATTAGTCATTATGGACTCATCAAAACCAAGGCAAATCAAAACCATGAGATACCACTTCATACCTACTAGGAATGGAAACAATAATCTTGTAAAAACTCAGGAAATAACAAGTGCTGGTGACTATCTGGATGAATTAGGATCCTTATATATTGCTGGTGGGCTGTAACAGGGTGCAGCTGCTTTGGACAATAACTTGGCAGTTCTTCAAAACATTAAGCACACAGTCACTGCATGACCCAGTAATTTACTCCTAGGTAGACAGCCCAGAGAACTGCAAATGTACGTCTACACCAAAGCTTTGTGCACAAATGCTCCTCACAGTACTATTCTTGATAGCTGAGGTTGCAGCAACCCCATGGTCTGTCAACTGATGAATGGATAAACAAAATGTGATGTATACATAAGTATCAGTTCTGTATTGCTGCTGTAACAAGGGACCACAAACTTAGTGGCTTAAAACAACACAAATTTATTAGAGTTCTGGAGGTCAGAAGTCTGAAATAGGTCAGCAGGGCTGTGTTCTTTCTGCAGGCTCCAGGGGGAGACTCTGTTGCATTTTCTACCTTCTAGAGGCCACCTGCAATCCTCAGCTTGCAAGCCCACATCACACCATATCTCTGCTTTCACAGTCACATCTTTCTCTGACTGACCAGAGAGTCCTCATTCTCTGATGGACCTGTGGGCTGACACCGGGCGCACCTGGATAATGCAGGATCATCTCCCTATCTCAAGGTCCTTAACTGAATCATATCTTCAAATTCCCCTTTGCCATGTGCGTAAGGTGTATGGGATATGTAAGGCGACATATGCACAGGTTCTGGGGATCAGAATGTGCACCTCTTTGCCTACTACACCACACCATGAAACTCTATTCAGCAACAGGGGGACTGAAATATGGACACGTGCCCCAACACGCATGATCCTTGAAAACAGTACACTGATTGAAAGAAGCCAGTCATAAAAGACCACATATAACATGATTCTATTTATATGAAGCATCTAGAGCGGGTGAATCTACAGAGACAGAAAATACATTGGTGGTCTTGTAGAGCGTGTGAGTGTTTGTGTGTGTGTGTGAGAGAGCTGGTGGTTAGGAGGAGAAGGGGAGCACCTGCTAACAGGTATGGGGGTTTATTTTGGGGAGATAAAAAGGCTCTAAAATTATATTTTGGTGGTGGTTGTACACCTCTGTGACTATACTAAAAAATATGAATTTTATGTTTTGAAAGGGTGAATTGCATGGTATCAGAATTTTGTCTTAATAAAGCCGGTAAAAAAGATGTTAGTTGACTTATTCATGTAAAACAGCAGGTGCAAACCAGGGCAGTGGCCCCCAACTTGTCGTCGTTATGTTGTTCACCACCCGCTTTACTGTGGGGGAAAAGCCCATTTCATTAAAGAATGTCCTTGATGGAACAGAAACAATAAAAATTAATCTCATTAAATTCTGACTTGTGAACATACTTTTTTTGCTATTTGGCGTGATGTAGGAGAGAGGCAGGCAACGTTCATACCAAAGCCATGCGGCTGTCTTGAAGCAAGGTGCTTTTGTGGCTGTTTGAGTTACAAGCTGAACTAGCCCCTTTTTTTTTCATGGAAAATTATCTTTAACTTGCAAGAAACGACGGACAAACCATAGTCATATGTGAGAGTTTGGTGACATTTTCATGAAAAACGAACACAGTGAAATCTGTCACTTCAAAGAAAACAACTAACAATATTTGTTGCCAGTGATAAAATTAGAGCTTTCAAGCAAAACTTTGGGTTTTGGAAGACTTGTGTCTGCCACTGTGAGCTTGATAGCTTCCCAATAATTAAAGACTTTTCTGATGAGACTGGTAGTGTAATTAACCAATGTGATTTTTCAAGATATTATATGATGGAAGATATACATAACTCAGAAAACCCACAATTTTAAGAGGCTACTCCATGATGTCTCTTGAATGCATAGGTTAAAAATCCATTCAAAGTACAAGATAGGCCAATGGATCTTACTTTAATAGAGTTCAAGGATTCTGTTCATTTAACAGAAAAGTTTAATAATATGGTATCAGCTTCCACACTGCAACTAACTTTGGAGAAACTGACACTTTTCAACTGTTGGTGCTATATCAAAGAAGAGTATTTACCATTCTCTGAAAAGGTGATTAAAATATGCCTCCCTTTCCATTACACATCTGAGTGAAATTGAATTTTTTTGATATTTTTCAACCCAAACAATGTATCACAACAGAGTGCAGAAATGGAGCACAGCGGTCTTTTGTCAGCCAAACATTAAAGAGATTTGCAAAAATGTGTATCAGTGTTATTATTCTTCTGACTAAATTGGTTCTTCCTTTTTTTTTTTTTTTACAAAATATGTGCTTTATGTTAGCATGTAATCGATTTATTATTGCTATTTTTAAAATGAACTAATAACAAATTTTCAAATGTCTTGGTTTTAATGTCTACTATGTATACACAAAAGCCCTTTGTGTTTTCAGTAATTTTTAAGACTGTAAAGGAGCCCGAAGAATAAAACATAGATGTGCTGGTTCTTCCTGCAGGATGTTGGCAGGGGTGGTGCCAAGAGGGGAAGAAGGAGAATGAGGGGCCCTGGGGCCCTGGGGTGAGGTGATGGGCTGTCCGCTGAGCAGGAGGAGAGCGTGGGCCTCAGGGGGGCTGAACTGTGTCCCCTCAAATCCACATGGTGAAGCCCTAGTCCCAGGACCACAGAATGTAGCTGTACCTGAAAATGGGGCCTCTGAAGAGGTGATCAAGACAAAATGAGGTCACAAGGGTGGGCCTTAATCCCGTCTCCTGGTGTCCTCATAGCAAGGACACAGGCACCCAGATGGGGAGACATCAGTGTCTGTTGTTCAAGCTTCCTGGCTGCAGTGTTTTCCTGCAGCAGCCCGACCTGACCAACACAGGGAGGGTCATACAGCGCTGGAAGGAAAGGAAGACGCGAGGGGGAAGGGCATTCTGGGCAGCGGGAGCAGTGAGGGCAGAGACCCCAGGGTGGGGACAGTGCCAGGGAGGGCAGGGCTGTGGGGCACGTGGTGAGGCATGGCTGCCACAAGACCTCACTCTGCTTTGAGAGGAATGCGGCTCTTCTGCAGTACAGCGGGCCGAGCAGTGACGTGACCTGGCTTGGGCCCTGGCAAGATCCCCCCCACTGCCACGTTGAGCAAGGCCCAGGGGTCAGCAAACTTCAGCCTGCCCACTACCAGCTGCTTCGGTGAGTGAAGTTTCTGGCACACAGCCGCGCCCTTTCATTTACGTCTCGTTGATGGGTGCTGTCACTCTGCGATGGCAGAGTCAGCAGCTGCGACAGGGAGTGGTGTGGGCAGCGAAGCGGAGAGTATTTACTGTCTGGTCCTTGACAGGACAAGTTTGCTGACCCCTGGCTCTGATCGTAGGGATGAATGTGGATCCTAAGGAGAGCTGTCGGCAGATAACTTTCTTCCTCAAGCATGGGATCCAAAACTGTGCTCTTTGGGAATGGCATCAAGATGGTGGACAGGAGGCCCCAGATCCTTCTTCCCCATGGAGACAATGACTTAACAACGATATACAGATCAACCGCTTTTGAGAAAAAATCCAGAAATCAGTTAAGAGGTTCGTTCTTGTGCCCCAGATCGGCCAAGAAGAACCACATCAGGCCTGGCAGGGAAACTGATGATGTCCACCCGCTGCAGCCCCTCCCGCAGCACAGGGTGGTGTGGTCACAAGGAAACTGCCAACCCTGGCCTCTCCCTGGTGAGGGGGAGAGAAGAATGGGACAGAGTCCAATGTTCTGGCTTTTTCTGCTAGGGGAGGATGGCTGAATATTGGCTTCCGTCTCCCCTGCATCCAAATGCTGACAGTACGGGAGGCAAGTTGGGGGCCATGGAGAACAAAAGAGATCCGGCGGCCGTCCAGCACCAGCGAGGACAGAGCTCCACAGACACAAACTGAGCAGGAAGGAGCAAACCTCAAGCGGGAGGCCACACATGCAGGCCTGAGAAGACGCCTGCAGAAGAAGTGGGAGCGCTCCAGGGTCCCTCGCCAGCCCACGTCGGTCCGGGTCTACCATGTACAGAACAGGTTGTAAGGCCTGGGGAAGGTGTTTTTGCAAATGCTCACATCACAATAAATGATCAGCTATACGAAGAAAGAGGGGAAAATGGCCCAATAAAAGGAACAAGCAAAATCTCCAAAAACTGACTTTAGAAATGGAAATATATGAATTATCAGACAAAGAATGCAAAATAACCATCACAGTCAAGGACACTCAGTCAACTGGAAGAGACAGTAAATGAAATGAGGAAAATGATGGAGGAGCAGACCGAAACCTCACCAAAAACACAGAACATGGGGAAGAAACAGAAATTCTGGAGCTGAAGAATGTAATAACTGAAATGAAAAATTCACTGAAGGGGCTCGATATCAAACTTGACAAGGCAGAAGAATCGGTGAACTTAAAGACAGGATATTCAAAACGGTCAGGTCAGAAGAATTGAAATAAAACAGAGTGAAGAAAAGTGAACAGAGCCGAGTGACTCATGGGACAGCCCCAAGTGGAACAGCGTGAGCCTTCTGGGGGCCCTGAGGGAGAAGACAAGGGGCCGGAGAGCCCGTCTGAAGAAACAATGGCTGCGAACACTCCGACTCCGAGGAGAGAAGTGGGCACACGAATTCAAGAAGCCGGAAGAACTCCGACTAGGACACATCTGAAGGGACCTACACCGAAACACATTATAATCAAACCCAAAGTCACGGAAAGAGAACTTGAAGGCAGAAAGAAAAAAGGGATTGTTACATGCAAGGGAGCACCCATAAGATTATTAGTGGATTTCTCAGCAGAAACCTTGCTGACTAGAAGGGAGGGGTGTGATCAATTCCGAGAGTGGAGAGGAAAAACAACTGCTAGCCAAGAAAACGCCTCCCAGCAAAACTGTCCTTCAAAAATGAAGGAAAAACTAAGACTATCAGATAAGAAAACCTGAGGGAGTGCATCACTGGACCTGCCTGGTAAGAGATGCTGACGGGAGTCCTTTGAGTTGGAATGAAAAGACGCTAAACAGTACCAGAAAAAAATGAATGTAAATACTAAACTATCAGGTGGAGGTCCACTTATAACCAAAACCTGTAGTTTTGGATGTAGCATAGAGTGTTCTAGGGTAGAGTTTAAAAAAAACAAAAGCATAGGAAGTAACTATAAATCTACGTTAATATAAATTTATGTTAATAGATACGCAATAGAAAAAACAAGCAGTTTGTGTCACAATAGCAGAGTGGGGGACAGAGATGTAAAGGAGTTGAGTTTTTATGAGTGATCGATGTTAAGTTCTTCAGTTTAAACTGGATCGTCCTAACTTTACCAAGTTTTATGTAATTGTGACAGAGACCACAAAGAAATCACCTATAGAATATTCACAAAGGAAAATGAGGGGGCAGTCAAAACACATCAGTGCAGAAAATCAGCCGACTGGTGGTGTCCTTCGGTCTGAAGTGCGTCTCTTAGAGGCAACATACAGCCGGATTCTGCTGTTTTGTTTTACCCAATCAGCCCATCTATGTCTTTTAACTGGTCAGTTTGACCCATTTACAGTTAGTTACTGATGGGGAAGGACTGGCGAGTTGCCATTTTGTCGACCATTTTCTGACTGTCTCATGGCTGCCTCGTCTCCCCTCTCTCTTGCTGCCTTCTTCTTGTGTTTGCTAACTTTTTGTAGAGACAAGTCCTTAGCTAGATTAAGAAAAGAAAAAAAAGAGAAAAGTGTCACAAAACTAAAATTAGAAATGAGAGAGGGGATATTACCACCAATGCCACAGAAATAAAAAGGATTCTAAGAGACTATAATGAATAATTATATGCCAATGGGTAGAAGAAATGGGTATCTTTCTAGAAATATCCAACCTAGAAAATGGAATCATGAAGACATTAAAAAAAAAGACCGGAACAGACCTTCAACTTCAGTGCCCTCTCAGAACTGTTACTTTGAAACACAAGGAGTTCTTCATTTCCCAGAGGACAGCCCTGGGGACCAATCCATGCTTAGGCAGCAGGCATCCCGCAGCGCCAGCTTCCTGGAGGACTTGGCTGTTGGCCTGCAGCTCCGTGCTGCCTGACGCATGAAAAGCACGGGGGAAGCTCACTTTAGCGGGCACGTCTCTGGGACTTGGTTTCACTGCTGCCAGAATCACCCTTCCAGAACGTGTCCTGATGGTGCCACTTTTCTGCTCTGACAGGGCCACCATGCTGCCACAGGATGACGTGACCATCACCCTCTACTCCTCTGCCCTGATCCTGGGTCCTGGCCAGCTTCCACCTGGCCTGCTCTGGACACTGGGGCTCTGGGGCCCTGGATTACAAGGGTCAGTTCAGACTCAGCTGCCCAGGAAGCTCCAGTGAGTCTGAGCACGTGGCTCCCTGTCCCCTGCCCGCCACCTCCCATCCCCCTTCCCCTGCCCAGCAGAAGGCTCCCATTTCTTGGGGCCCAGCCAGCTCCCTTCTGGCCCTTGCAGGCTTGTTCCTCAGACTGGAGCCTGGAGATGAACCCCCCCAACCTTCAGTCCTCAGCCAAGGCTCAGCACACACTGATTTGTCTAAAATGCCACATATTAAAGGACCAAGTATTTGAATTGTATCCCAACATCCGGACGTGACAATGTTAGGATGGCAACCGGCGCATCCTTCAGGGCACCCAGCTCAGGACCACCCTCTGGTTCCCCCCATCTGTGATGCCAAATTCGGTGCTGGCCCCCAGCCCCATGCTTCCTCGGGTCTACACATCTCCTTGAACAGGCACTGACCTCTGTCCCTTCCCTCCAATCCCCCCACACCAGTGGGACCAGCAGCAGCCAGAGGGACCACAATCCCCGAAACCATCACATCACCAGGTTAACTGTTCTCTTGGTATCAAACCCTCCGGAGCTGGCGTCCACTCACGCCTATCCCTCACACTAGTCTGCTCACTTGGGGGGCCCCCAGTCCTCCCCACGCCTTTGTATGTCCCCCAGCACCACCCCCGCTGCCCGAGGCTCACCCTCCTTGCTGCTCCTCCCCTGTGGGGGTGCATCGCCACCTGGCCGCCTGGCTCAGGGAACACAGCCCAGCCCAGCCCTCGGCGGCACTGATCAGTCTCTGCGGGGGGTGTCCCTTGGCCTGCTCTCTGCTGCCGTCCCCCCCGCCCCAGGTCTGGGTGTCCCTGGGGTGGGGGGCCTTGTCTTTCTATTTCACCCCTGGATTCCTGACATCCAGTACTTTCCTGGCACAGAGTAGGTGTTCCACAAACAACATTTGAAAAAGGAGGTAGGTTTTGGGTTGTTCTGGGCTCGCCTCTGTTTCTGTATGTTACTTGTTGAATTCCATAAGCTACAGGCACATTCTACTCACCAAGAGAAATTTTCCAGCCGAAAAAAGAATCTGAGGGTTTTCACCTTAGAAATGAAGTTAAATGAATTGGATAAAACAAAGCCAGCCCAATTATTTCCCTTCTACAAACATCTAAAAACTCAGACAAAGAAGAAGTCACTCTTGATTAATTTGAATCTGTCTTAAATCCAAGTTGAACCTTTTTCTTTTAACATCACTTACTGGGGAGGCAGAGAGAAGACTTGTGTTTTTTAGACAAATTCTTTGAGTCTTATTTATAAGTCTCCATGTAAGCACAGATAACTCTGGGAAGCCTGTTTGGCAAAAGTTAATCAGAAATCGGAGATTACATTTTTTCTTTACATTATGCACAGACTTGAAGTTATGGCGTGAAGCAAAATTCTAAGGAAATAAATCATGTTTTACAAATTACTAATACCCAAGGAACAGATTAAGACATGCAATGGAATTATGTGTAAGTCTCAGATGTACGGGAACACACACATCTCTGATCTGTTGTCAAACGGCTCTAAATAAAACAATGATAGATGTTTGCATATATTTATTTTGTGGTGTGACTTGCGAGTGGAATGTCAAGAGTGTGCTTGGAGTGGCACCAAAGATGAAAGAGGACAAGGTCTCAGCCCTCGGGGTGTACCATCAAAGTGAGACAGATAAAACAATTCAGACATGAGATACATCAGTTGAGAAGGTTGTTAACATTTATGAGGTGCAAGGGTTTGTGGGCTTTTCCAGGGAAAGGAGGCACTGGAAGGGGGGCCAAGTTACTGAAAACGATCGTGGACTAGTGAGTTTAGGAGGAAAGTCGAATGGAAGATACAATGGCCTGAGCTGGAGGAAAGGGCAGATGGGTGTCTGGTGAGCGGGGCTGTGGGTGTCTGGTGAGCGGGGCTGCGGGACGGAAGAGCAGGGTCCCCAGGTAAGAAGCCAGAAGGCCTCCTGCATCTCAGGGCCAAATGGAGGGCTCGGTTTCCCCCTGGGGGGAGCTTGCCATTGCTCAGGGTCATTAAACAGCCACTTGCATCTGAAACTGGCCACTTGGCTCGGAATTCAGGGCCTTTGCTCTTGATCTCTCCCTGCACCGGGCTGTCCTGTCAGCAGAACGGCCCAGAGAAAGGGTCACCTTCTCTGCCCACCCCACCCTTGCTCTCAGCCCAGACACGCTTCTGGAAACAGGCCCATCATTTCTGCTTAGGGGGCCCAAGACCAAGATGGCCACAGGAAGTCAGTCCCCATCCTGGGTCTTGGAGTCTATGTTAACTTGATTTAACCATTTTGGAAATTTGTTAAAAAATATGGAGTTTTCCCAATTAACAAGTCCCTTACTCCTCGGGCTCCTTCCCAGTCTTGGCTTTGTTGCAATTAATAATAAGAGGTCCCGCTTCCGGAGCAGCCACAGCATGCTATGTGCTTGGCTCTGCGAAGCGCTTGGCTAAGTGCCTCATGTGCACTGCATCTCGGAAGCATCTCTGAGGCGTAAAGCTAAACAAGAAAGTCAAGTTCACCCGACAGCACTATTCCATCACTTATGTTTCTAAAATGGAAAACAAACCTGTGCATTTTCACAACTATGTTAAACTGCACAGGGACGTAAGCACATGAAGGGAGACCCCAGGTGGGGGTCAATGGAGCCCTGGTGGGTGGCTCCAGGTGGGGGTCCTGGCAGGTGGCCGCACTGCTGATCAAATATAATAGGCAACAACTAAAAAATGAAGTTAAAACGATAAGTGTCGGGTAAAATGGCTGCTTTCTGCTTAATTTTCCCTCAGAAAAGGCTCTAAGAGCTGTGTGGCTGTAAGGCTGTCTGCCCTAAGGTCACCCATGGCTGGGGTCTCCCACACACGCCGCTGGGCAGGCCCTGCTGGTGACGGGCGTGGCCCGGGGAGGACGGGAGGTGGGACAGAGACAGCGCCGCCCCCTGCTGGCCTTCACAGCCTCTGCTCTCCGCCTACAACTCACGTCTGGTTAGATTGCTTAAGACCAAGACCTTGACAGGAAGACGGACGTCCTCTCCCCAGGCCTGGGGGTCAGTGTCACCTTGCTCAGACCGATTGGAAATCAGTACAAGAATCAAGCAGAGCTGCTGCTGTGCCCACCCCACGTGCCCCGTTCAGTGGGGATAGGTGTCCCTGGTCTCTGCAGATGAGCAACTGAGCAGAAATAAAGGGGCCCAGTTGGCGTCCACCTGCACAGGCTCTGCTCTGACACCGGCAGCCCGTGGTCAAGCCGCGGCTGGACCTTCCTCACCTTCCCCAGGGACTCCTCACTCCTCCCGTGATGAGAAGCTGTGCCCACCTTTTCCAGGCCCTGCTGTCCCTCCCCTGCCCCTCAATGAGCCCTGTAATCCCTCAGCACACTTCCTTCCACAGCTGGACATCACCTGGGACTCCAGCTCCATGAAGGGACACCTGCTCTGACCACTTCTATCCCCAGGCTTATTAGCACCGAGGCACTCAGATGTTCACCGATGAATAAATTAGTGAAGCTCAGAAGATTCCAGACTATTGTACTGTTGTGCGTGTGTGTCCTCTCCCATGCCCCAGGGAGTCTCCAAAGGCGGGTGTGATGGGGGACGATAGCATGGCCCAGGGTCGCAGGCCGCCTGGGTTCAGATTCTGGCTCTGCCACTTGCTGTTCGGCGACCTTGGAAAAGTCACTCCGACTCCTATGCCGCAGGTTCCCTGTCCGCAGAAGGAAGGTGCTTCACAGGACTCTCAGGGGCACCGAATGCACTGACGCGCGTGGAGGGTGCAGGACTGTGCCACGGAGTCTGCTGGCGCTGAAGAACGTTAGCTGCAGTCCTTGTCCCCATCACCATTGTCACCACAAACATCATCTCCACCCCGTCGTCATCAAGATCACCATCCCTGATGTCCCACCAAGTTCCAGGAGGATCCCACAGACCTTCAAAAAAACCCCTTTGATTTGAATTTGATTAAATACTCAGAAAGATAAAACCTCTTCTGAATATGAAGATTGAAAATTAAGAGGAAATGAAACATAAATAACACGTACTTTGCAAAACAGGAATACCTGTGTATTAAGTAAGATAAACCTGCCTGCACGAAAAGCAGACCCTGAGATGTAGAAGCGATTTTGCTGGTGAGTTGGGAACTGACAGGCCAGGAAGAGAAACCAGGGGAGTGGAAGCTTGGCAGGAATGCCCAGGGCAGGGAGTGCCTCTGCAAGGTCAGAGGGGAGACGCTGGCACGGGTCTCTGCTGCTCCGTCCGTGCCCACCATGCAGATGGTATTTGCCGGCAGTCATTTTCTGGGAAGTTCCAGAGAGCGTGGCTGGGCTCCAGCTCTGCCGCGTACCATGCCGGCCACCCTGAGCCAAGATTCTTGAGCTTTGGGCTCCGCTTTCCTTATCTGTGCTGTGCAGGTAGAATGGAGGGGGCCCAGGGCCAGTGCGGGGAGCGTTCGGTGCAGTGATAACCGCCCTCAGACCTGCAGAGGGGGCGGAGGGGGCACGGGAGGTGCCATCAGAGGTGACCTCCAGGGAAGTGCCACCACCTCATCACCCTGTGTGCTCGGATCACCAAGCCTCCCAGTGACCTGATGGCAGGCACGGGTCCCATGTGAGAGCTGGGTGCCTGGCAGACACCCCTGTGCCATCTGCCTCCCTGCAGCCAGCCCGTGCTGTGGCCCATCTGGGGGATGGTGGCTGGTGCAGACTTGGGGTCACTGCTTCTCTGCCTCGGGGTTTTCTCACAACCCCATTCCTGCAGCTCCAGAACCCAGGGGCTTCCCCGCACCCTGTGCATGTGCCCACAGGCATCTCTCTGGCTGGCTATCTGCTTAATGAGTATTGTCTTGGTGAAATCTGTCAGTACAGTTATTCAAACAAAACGCCCCACCACCTGCACAGTGCAGTAGCCAGAGGCTATCACATGGGGACAGAGCCACAGTGACAAAGAACATGGCCCTCCTCGAGTGGGCATCTGGCAGGAGAGGCCAGCTTATATGGACCTGCTAACAGACCAGGCAGCTACAGAGTGTGAGACAAGCCTGGAAGGAAATAGGCAGAGTGATGGGGTGGGGTGGGCCGGAGGGCATGCTGGCGGGCAAGGCAGTCAGCGAGATCCCAGAAGAGCTTCTCAACCCGGCTGTGCAGGAGCAGGTGCTGCCGCGGGCACCAGAGTCCAGGACACACATTCCAGGCCTGAGGAGGCTGTGGGGCCCACAGCTGCTTTTACCCCTGGAGGGGTCACGCCCTAGGCTTAGTCTTTCACGGGAACAAAGTTGGGGTGTGGACGGCAGCAGCCCACTTTCTAAGCACCCATTAGGTGCCACCCACTGCTGATGCATGACCTCATTTTGTTCTCCTCCCACCTGTCAGACGGTGGTCTGGAAACTGATGCCAGGGTCCTCTGTAATGAGGCCTCTTGGGGGCAGCCAGCAGAAGACATAGGGGACTGCTTTTCCCTCCAGAGCGCCAAGCTCAGAACCAGGGGGCTGCCTTCTTGGCACAGGCGAAGTGGCTGACGTGGGCCCTGAGCACGTCTGATTAAGGCCTGGGAGGTCTGAGCCGCACATGGGCCAACACAGTACTTATGAACTGGCAATAAAACACGTGCAAATTTTTCTTTTTATATAGAGTTGCCTTGACTTTATACAGATTTTTCTCCCTTTTTATACCAACGTAAGAGTCTGTAAATCAAGGCCTTTACCCTGGGCTGCATGATAAACTGAAAGGGTAGGTACAGCAAATTAGCCATTTTCAGCAGATAAAGATACAGCGCACATGGAAGGCGCTGGATGAACCTCAAGTGCACAGATGTTTACTTTACAGTTTTCTTTAAATTCAGAAAGTGCTTGCAATTTAATTAGCCATTTCATTTTACCAAAAGAAAGTACATGTTGGCTTCATGCTGAATGACTCTAATATAGAGGGACATTTCCAGTCCCAATGCGCGGTCCCTGCCTTAAACTTCAACTGTGCTGAAGTTTCAATATAAAGGCAAATGGCATCGAGCGGCAAGGAGATTTGCAGTCTGTTCATCCTCATGAGTATGTGTCAGGTGCCCGTCCTGTGCTGGGCATCAGGGGTGGGGAGGAGGATGTGGGAAATAAACCACGTGGGCTCTGTTTTCGGAACCCAAGCTGGGACCTCGCACCTTCGGAAGGGTGGATGTTACGACCTCCGCTGGGGGGATTCAGAGGCAGCATCGGGTCACCTGGCTGGGTGTGGGCCTCCCATCAGCTCTGGTGGACGGCAGTGGGGTCCTGTAAACAGGAGTCTGTGGAGTCTGGTGGGGAGTGCGTGCAGTGTGCATCTGCCAGTCTGGGACCCTGCATCTCCCTCGGGACATCCCTCATCTGGCTTTTGCACAGACCTACTGGAAGCGAGGCCCTCTCTCCTCCGGGTGGGCAGGATGGCCACTGTCCCACTGCAGACAGGAGGATCTGGACCTGCCTGGGGTCAAGCAGAACCCAAAATTAAGGACTTAAAACAAGCTTTACCAGACGGAATGAGAGAAACTGTGTTTGTGGGGACGTTAGCTATTATCAGTTGCTTCTCAGTGTGGTTTTGTGTCCCTCACAACGCAGACTTCCAACGAAACAGCAGGTGTGAGGATGGCAGTGACGACAGGGAGGTGGCCTGACCCGCAGTGGGAGGTCCAGGGAGGCTGCTGTCCTGCGCTGTTGCCTGAGCAGCTCCAGGGACGGGGTGCTGTCTCGTGGGGCCAGGGATGCGGGTGGGAAGCCCAAGCTCAAGAGGTGTTTCTCTTGATGGGTCGGAGGCGGTCTTTCTGGGGGTGCCTCTCACTCTCTGCTCAGGGCCCAGCCAGTGGGAAGTAGGAACATCCCCAGCTACTTGGCGTTCATTTGAAGAGAAGAAAGCCGGCAGCCACATGCCGTGAAATCACGGAACGCCATGTACAGGGCACTTCTGATCAAACGAGGAACTAAGGTTCAGAAGCCCCAGATCTGCTCATGTCCACACCACAGTGTGGCTCATTCCTCAGTGTCCGCCTGGCCTGCCACCCAGTACCACCAGGGGAGCCCTCCTGGGGGGTGGCTGGGGGCCACTGTCTGCCCCAGGAGGTAGGTCGTGGACCTACTGTACTGAACTGGGAATAAATGCAGGCCCTTCCCGGGTGGCAGCCAGCAGGGTGGGCATGGGGGCTGCCCAGAGACACCCCATGGAAGTCTTGGCCCTGCCGGCAGGCCTGGTGGGCAGGCTGGAGCTGGGAAGGAGTGAGCTGGCGGGAGGGGAAGGGAATAGAAGGGGGAGAGACGGAGAGACGGAGCCAAGCTCGGCCTGCCGCACAGTGTTGCCTCAGGGCACTTCGCTTCTAAGATGATACAGAGCGGGGAAGACAGCGATCAGAAATGTTAATTATGCCGACACATGCTTCATCTCCAGCACGGCAGGTCCTTCCGGGGCTGCCCAGGGCCACCACCAGGCAGATCTCATCAGCCAAGGAGGGGCTGCCTCCTGCCACCCACCTCAGCATTTGGAACACGCTACACAATGGGCCGCTTTTCAGCGCTGCCCCGCAAGGCCGGCCACCAGCCCCATCCGCTGTCCCTGGAACCCAGACCCCAGGCCACAGTTGTGCCCAGGGAGATGTGTGATTCAGCTCAGCTCCCTGAACAATGACTAAGTCTTTACACCCCACAAATCTGTCACCGTGCAAGAAGTCCGAGGGGATGACACAGGTGGACATTTCTTTCGTCTGCTTCTTGCAGCCATCAGCTGAGTTTTCCATGCTGCTTTTTAATTTCCTGCTGCACTTTATGACTCTTGCAATGACATTCTTGTCTGGTATTAAAAATAAATAAATCTCCCAAGACCCTAGAGTCCCAAGGCTTAATGGGGCTAATTGTGGATTTGCGTTTTCAATCTGCCAAATGAATGCTTAGGGGCACACTTACTGCCACAGAGAAATGAATGCACTTCACACAAGTCCAATTTTATTCACCCAGCATTTTGAGCATCCAGTTCTAGGGTGGCCAGGGGGATTTCTCCTGGGTGCTGGGCAATGGCAGTGCTGCTGCGAGCCCGGAGCTGAGGGGCTTTAGAAGCTCCTTTGGCCCCACAGGGATCGCGAGCGATGCCTGCCTCAGGTGAGGGAAGGGGATGTGGCTGTACAGGTGCCATAACTGCGCCACCCCACATCCATGCAGGGTCCTGCCCAGGTGCTGGGGGACAGCTAACCAGCTTGGTGGTCAAAGAGGAGCTAGTGAAGCCAAGGACATGAGTCAGGGTAGATGCCTACTGTCTCGGGCTTGTACTCTTAGCACCAAGGGATTCTTTACCCTCTCTGGACCCTGACCTGCCAGCCATAAACAGCACCAGCTGGGAGGCTTGAGACAGAAAGGGTTAAAGACACACTGGCGTGCCACCCAGTGAGGATGAATCTGAAGTGGTGTTGTCTTGCTGCAGGAAGCAGCTTGTTTCATGTTCGCACACAAACAAAATGAAAGTCAAAATAAAACCCTCACGGAGAGCCCTGCTCCCAGGAGCTGCGCTCCAGATCTTTCTGCAGCTTTGATTCACAGCCCAGATCTGCCCGCTGCTGGGTGGCAGACAAGCCCTCTGGGTCCCGGCTTTCACCTCCTCCCCTACTTGTCCCTTGTTCTTCCCTCCCTCTCCTTCCACCCAGCGAGTCAAACTGAAGAGAAGCGCGCAGTCTGAGAGCCAACCCCCCTACACAAAGGGTGAGCTTCGGGGGGGGGGCCCTGCCCACCTGCCCAGCTCCGTTAACATCACCGCCCCCACTACCTACCTCTTTGCTGAGTTAAATCCTATTTGTTCACCAGATATGAGTTCACATGTCCCCGGGGGTGGGGGGGCACACAACAATCCCCTGTCGGCGTTAGGTTCCTCTATCACATGGCCTATAGGAGTCAGCTAATGTCTCTGTAAAGGGGCAGAGAGGGATCTCAGGGTTTGTGGGGCTACTGCAAGTGGTCACTACTGCAATTACTTAACCATAGTCAGTATGCACATGAATGGGCATGGCTGTGTTCCAATAAAATTTTATTTACGAAAACAGGCAGAGAGCCATAGTTTGCAGACCCCAGCTCCAGAGAATCACACTCCTTTCTTCTTCAAGAGATTTTATTAATGTCTGTCTCTTACAAACAGATTTAAACTCCATGAGTACACATTTATGTCTTTCTACTTTTACAGCCCACTTGATAAATGCTTGTGAAATGTGGCACTGAGTCTGGCACTGGAGATGTGTGCAACCCAGAAGTGCATATCCTGGGATCTGTGTTAGCTCCACCAGAAAAAAATCCTTTTCTCTCCTTTCCTCCTACTTAAACTGAGAACATGTAGGCTTGGACTGATCATTGCCAGCTTGCCTCCATGAGGGGAGAGCCTGACTAAAAAGGAACCAATCCAGAGGTGGCAGAAATAATGAGAACAGCTTCGTCTCCTGGATCAAGCTGCATCTGAAGCTGCCACATGGATCTCTTTGTTACTTAACTTTTATGTTTAGCCACTTAGAGGTCAGTGCGGCTACTTACAACTGAAAGAGTCCTAAATGAAGAACTTGATCAATAAAACATGGAGCTGTGACCCCCACTGAAACAGTTTTCCAATATCTCATTTTTAATGCTGCACGGCAGAAGTTTCCACAAGTTCATTATTAGGGGCATGAGCTGCCCTATGGTTATCCTGCTCTAACCCGAGAGCATCTTCCCCGTGAAAAGGCTCCACCCTGTTAGTGGTTCCCTCACTGGAATGTTGCCCCAGCACTTAGCTGGCTACTGCTCGGGCATATGACAGCGGGCATGACTGTGGGAATCCTGGGCTCAGTCCAAAGCCTTTAGCGTGAGGCCAGAGCTCACAGAGAAGGGTGCGCAATCAAGATCCTAAGGCAGAGATGTGTACACACCCCTCTGGGATGAGTGGGGCTTCAATGACATGCATCTTGCCCCATGCAAACAGCTGCAGGGTGAGGATATTCTCACCTGATCAGAATTTAATGCTTCTCTGATTTGGGTCATTTGCTGGATCTCTGAAATAGTTTTTTTTTTACCTAAATGGAAAATTACTTCTTTCTCTATAATTAAATAAGATCCACATGATTCCAATGGCATTTACAACTGGGGGAAGGGAGGGAGGGGCAGGGGGCCGGGTGGAACCTGAGGATGTGAACTGTGTGTAAAATTTATCTCTCGGCAGCGATTAAAGGCTGTGGCTGCTGCATGGTTTTCCCCGTTACAATAAAATACCTGCATCCATTTTCACTTTATTTCACCGCTCCAGGCTCTCTTGCTCTCCACCAGCAAATCCTCGCATGGTGGAGCGCATACACGTTTGCCGGCTCTGACGGTGAAGGCGCAAGATCCCCCATGAAAATATTAACCTTGGCTTGGTTGTGGGGAGGAGATGCTCTTCTGGAGCCACCATATGGGTTGGCTGTAGAGGTGAGGAGGAGGGGAGCGCCTTCGTGGCCACTGCCAGGAGAACGCGGAGCTCGTGAGTGGCTGGCGAGGGTGCCAGGCTACGGCGCCAGCTGATGAGAAGTGGGTTCTCGGAGCACAGCCCAGGGCAATGGACTAATTGGCTGGACTGTCCACCGCCAACCACGGCTGTACAGGGCCTCCTCAGCGCTCTGAGCAATCAGTGGGCAGGCTGATGGGACTGGGGAGCTGCAGCGATTAAGGGCGGAGCCTGCTGCCTCTCCAGAGGGAGGGAGCCGGGAGTGCAGGGAGGAGTGGGGCTCCTGGCAGAGCACAAGATGTCATCACACACAGCGTTCCCTGCCATCTGTCCTGGATTTGAGTTTATCAAAATTGGGTCTGTGTGCAGTTTATGTACACAACACAGTTGTGATGTGAGGGAATCGCTGCCATATGAGGCCCAGGAACACAGAGCTGCTGCCGCCCCCTGCTTTGCTGTTAATGAAGAGTTGCATCGATGGCAGAGAATGTGGGGGTGGGCAAGAGGCTCCAGGATGCTTCCTGAGGATGCAGCCAGGATGCGGGGACCGGAGGGGCTGTGCGTGGCTCGCAGCTCTCCTGAGCCTTCCTGCCTCCTCCCCAGGGCACACAGCGGTGCCCTGTCCCCTCAGCAGATGCGCCCAGGCCAGCCTTGCCCATAGAGGGGAGCGCTTCTCCCCTGCCTGGGTCCTGCCCTCCCACCTCTCGCTAGGTCACCCAGGGAAACTCTGACCTTCACTCCAGGGAACTAAAGAAAGCACGTTCATTACAATATTATACATAATGCCACGTGTTATATATCCGATTTATCTAGGGGATGTGCATGTATCAAAGACATAGGAAAACCCCATTTTAAAGGGAAATCGCCTTTGCGTGTGGCCGGTGCAGCTGACCCAAGCCCAGGAGAGGTCTCCGTCCGGGTCCCCCAGACCGCTGTTTCTGTCTTGCCCTGCACCTGCTTCCTGGCAGCCATGGCTCAAGCCCGTTGTTTCTGTGTGACTCACTCAGGCAGGGCTTAGGCTCTGAGGGCGGATCAGCAGCCGCATACCTCTCAGCCGTGACATGGGAGGTGGCAGTGGTGTGTGCCTCAGGCTCCCCCGAGTGTGGAGTGACACCAGCACCCACTCGCGGAGCTGTGGTGGTGAGTGATTAAGGGACATGCCTCGGTGCTGCCCCTGATACTGTGCTGGAATATTCCTCAAGGCAGCTGGGCTCTCCAGGCTTCTGTGAACCAGCCCAGACCCCAAGTGCCAGCTAAGTCCCTATCTGTGCAGAAGGACCTGATGAAGTTCCCCACAGTCACCTTTGCACGGACACACCTGTGTGTGTCCATGACTGTCACAGCCCTTGTGGCCTGGGCTCCTGTGGAAGGACTGGGGTCCATGTTTCTGTTTGGAGCACAGAGAATGCCAGGACAATGGGAACCAGCCGGCACACACAGCTTCAGGGCCTTTGTTCCTGGAGTGAAGGGCTGCGCTGGGGATGCGCTCGCAGCTGCACGCTGGGAGGCTGGGCAGCCTGACGCAGAGAAGCAGCCCTGCCCAGCCCTGCTCGAGAAGACGGGGGCAGCCGGGTTTGTGCGCCCTCGTTTCGCATCCTTGCAAATGAACGTGGTGGTGAATCTACCAGTCACGAAAGGCACCGTCTCCCAGCAACTGCACCAGCACACAGACCCACTTGAGCACCTTTCCCGACATTTCCTCAGGAGAAGCTGTCAAACTTCTAAACAGCCACTACAGATTCAAACAAACAGACTTGAAGGCGGAAGACACCCCAGCAGGCCTGCGTGGGCAGAGGAGGCCATCAGCACTTATGCCGCCATCACAGGCCCCCACCAGGGCCCTCCACCCTGTGCGGTCTCCGCCTCAACACTCATACAACACGGGACATGCCAGTTCAGACATACAACACAGGGACTCGCCAGCTCAAAGACATGCATATAACACAGGGACACACCAGCTCAGGCATGCACATAACAGGGGACATGCCAGCTCAGACATACAACACAGGGACACACCAGCTCAAAGACATGCATACAACATGGGGACATGCCAGCTCAGTCACTCATACAACATGGGACACGCCAGCTCAGACATACAACACAGTGACACACCACCTCAATGACGTGCATACAACACAGGGACACACCAGCTCAAAGACACGCATACAACATGGGGACATGCCAGCTCAGTCACTCATACAATACGGGGACATGCCAGCTCACACATACAACACAGTGACACAACAGCTCAATGACGTGCATACAACACAGGGACACACCAGCTCGGGTATGCATAGAACACGGGGACATGCCAGCTCAGACATCCCATTTTGCTCTGCCATCTCCTGCCTGCAGGACCTGAGTTCCACCGCTGTTAAATGCAGAACTGCCCCCCCCCCATTCCCATGCATGCCACCACCCTCCGCAGGGCATAGCCTCAGTGCTGGCAGCACTGACCTCCATGCCCCACCCAACACAGACTGCCTCCTGTCATCTACCTTTTCATTCCACCCTTAAGATTGCCCCCCCAGCCCCCAAATCCTGGCTTCCAGAAATAAGCAACACAGGTCAAGCCTGCAATAACATCAGGGCCGGAAGGACTCACAGGCCCACTTCTGCAGCCAGGCCCGTGTGAGCATGACTGAAGCAGTACTTCCTCTCTGGCCTGGGAAGTGGCCTTGCTGGGCATCATTCACCCAGCTCGCTAGTAATTCTGGCACCTGAAGATTCTCTTTCCGAATTTTAAGTAAGACACTTACACACAAGTGTATATAAATATCTTCTCTTGCTGTACCATAGGTCATACGGAGCCCAGCTAATGAAAGTAGAATTATGGTCTCACAATGCCTGTTCCAGAACCTTCTTCAGGCTCCCTGTGCGACAGGCTGGCTATCTCTCAGTGTCTCACTGCACTTGGAGGTTAGCAGCCTGGTCTTCCTATACCGCCCCATGCAACTCAGCACCACAGTAACTGCTTCCCCAACTCGAGTAAGCAGCAGGATGTGCAGTGCAACACGGGGACACACCAGCTCAAAGATGCACATACAACACGGGGACACGTGAGCTCAGACATACAACACGGGGACACGCCAGCTCAGACATATAACATGGTGACACGCCAGCTCAGGCACTCATAGTTCACTGGAAAATCCATCTTGGTCTTCTACTAGGAGACCCTCGAGTTGAAGGTGCTGATGCTAATGACAGTAGTAAAGCCTCATCAGGCAACATCAGACCAACCCAAACGGAAGGCAGACTACGTAACAGCAAGCCTATGCTCTTTAAAAGGTCAGTCGGGAGAGGCATTGTTCCAGAACAAAGGGCATGAACACCAAATGTGGGGGTGGTCTGGATGCATTCTGAGGGGGCGGGGAAGCCGCAGGGAACACCCCTGGGACCGTTGGCAACACTGGCATATGGGCTGTGTGGTGGGCGTTCCTGCAGCAGGACTGACTGACTTACAAGAGCACAGAGTCAGTCACAGTGTCGTCCCGAAGACCTGGGGAAGACGAGGATCCTCGCGCCTCCATGAGGCTACGTCCTGACGGGGGAGGCTCGTCCACTCCAGAAGGGACGCTGATGGCTTCTCCTGCATCTTGTATTTATTGTTAGGTTTCCATCAACAAGATCTTATTTACAAGTAAACATCAATCCTGTTACTGTGTGTCTCCTGTGACTACTCAGAACACACAGACTTGTACGTATTCTCGTAGGCCTGGGGCCCACTTTCCCTCTGCCCTCCTCCCAGGGGAGGGCCTGGCACAGGTGTCCCCACCGAGAAGAGCTTAGAGAGGCTGCCAGGTGCCCTCGGAGGTGATGGCGGCATGCGTTGCCGGCTCCGTGCCTTCCTGCATGTTTGAGATGCGGCCCTCTGACAGACACGAGTGGCCATTTCTGGACGGCAGACTGGTTGGCTTGAGGCAACTGGTGATCCCCACAAACAGCTCTCCTACTCTTTCCTGATGGGCTGGGCATTTTAGTAGACTCATGCCAAACCCCGAAACCCCCCAAACTTGGGCAGGCCCAGGGAGTTATCACAGTATAGAGCTGGAACTGGTCCTGTGACCCCATGTCTGGACAGAGTTGGACCTCCCCAGCTGTTCCCCAGGCCTTCAATCACTTGGGCTCTTGGGCCGTGACTGGTAAACTGGAAAGTGATTCAGTGAGGCTGGGTAAGCATGTACCCTTGTTAAAGTCTTACGGGCCTCCCCCAGGCGCTGACGGGTCCTTGGAGCCACCTTTTCCTGCTGCAGCCAGTGCATTGTGGCCTCAAGCTGCGGGCAGAGCGTTCCCTCCCCACACTCACACGGCCCCCGTCCATCTCAGGGAAGGGGGCATGGGGGGACATGAGGTTAAAAAACAATAAAGCATCATGCGCTGGCAACAGCCAGAGTTCTCAGTAAAGCGGTGATGTTTACCCTGCTGGCTTACAGTCAATTTTTAATCCAGTTCTTCATCATTGGTACAGATGCTAAACGGATCCCTAAGAAAATAAAACTGTTTTTCAAAGTCTGAGTTCAAAGTCTTTGGAAGAACTAAAAATAGCTGAAGGGCAAATGCTAAATTCTAATCGCTTTTCCTGAAGGAGAGGTTCTTGGTCAAATACGGCGGATGCAGCAGGGGTGTTGTGTGTGTGGCCCGGGCTCTGCAGCCCCCAGCTGCTGGCTGGGGGGTCCTGGGCACACACCACTGGGACGGTGCACCACCTGGGCTCCCACAGCACATAGGAGGTGGCTGGGCTCCTCACAGTCATCAAAGCCATATCACAAGGGTCTGCTGGACGAGCGCCAGGCAGTGACTCCTCCAGGGCGACAGGGACGCACAGAGCAGCAACGGTGTGGCTGGCCCCTGCTGTGAGCCGGGCCTGCTCTCAGGTGCCATGACAGCAAACGCCAACACGTGTACATCTCGGCAGGAAGCCAAATGGAGGAAGCGTGCAGTCCTACCGCTTCCCACCACCCGCTTTGCCCCCAGAGAATCTATGATCTGGGAAAGGCGGCATCTGCCCTGGACCCGCCCTCAACGCCTTCCTGAAAGGTCAGTCCTTGCGGGCGGCCGCACAGTCACGCACCTTAAGGCACGCGCGCTATTCAGTGGTGTGGGGTGAGTGACCCAACATCCACGCTCACCTGGAGCCCTGAGCTGGCGTGGAGGAAGGGCCTTTGCATGTGGAATTGAGTTTAGGGTGTCAGGATGAGGTCATCCTGGATTGGGGGGGGGGGGTGCCTAACCTCAACGTCTGGAGTCCTTCAGGGAGAGGAGAGATGGCGATTTGGAGACAGACATGGTGCCACCCCCCCCCCCCCCCCTTAGGCCACTGAGGGCGGACGGGATGAAGGCGGGAAGTGAGACTGGATGGAGAGGCGGGGGCGAGAGCTGCTCTGCGCCGGACAAGCCGGCGTTGCCTGGAACAGGTGCCCAACCTACTTGGGCGTCAGTTCTGCACCTGCTGATGCTGAGCCTGTGCACGGCGGGGGCTCCGTGAATGCGCGGGGGACTCTCGGCAGGAAAACACCGCATCTGCACGTAGGCCAACGGCAGCCAGCTGCCTGGACTGGCGTCCCAGAGAAGCCGTTTCGTGGCCGTGACATCTGGCTGTGGCTCCTGGAGCCCACGGGGCAGTGAGAGGAACCACCTCATGGGGCGGCCGTGAGCACTGGCTGCGATGGTCCCCGGGGCCCCCAAGCCCACAGCCCGGGGCGTGCTGACCCCAGAGGCAGAGAACAGTCAGGAGCGAGTGCTTCCTACGGGCCGACAGCAAGATCTTAGACAAGTCACCAGGGACAAAAGCTCAGGTCCCCTTAGGCCCACGCCCGGATTTCACAGGTCAGTGAAGGCGGCGTCCTGGGCGAGGCGGGACGGGCTCTGATCAGGGCAGTCGGGGCCCGGCTCCCGGGAGGACCCCACGGCTCGGGTGCCGAGCGCCCGCACACGGGGTCGCCGCACGGGGGCCCCTGGGGGTCCCGGCAGGGGCTTGGTCTCACGTCGGTGAGCGCCCGCATCTGTTACGGGCCATAACTCGCTCAGCTATGATTTACATAGAAAGATAGCTTATTTAACTTTTTAAATTAAAGCTTAAAAGCCCTTAATTAAAACAATAAATCAGAGAACCGTTGCGGTGGCAATGTGGGAGTAGCTGGCGGGGTCTGATTTGCCTGTTCAGCCGCACCAGGTCTGAACGCCAAGGGGCTGGCCTGTGCTCAGGGCCCGGTGCTCCAGGTCAGGCCCTCCACCACCCCCGGGTGACGGCCCTGGGCATCCCGGGGTCCCTGCGGGCCGCCCTCACCAACGAGCAGACACGTCCTCCCCCTGGCAGCCGATCGGGCCACAGCACGGCCACCACCCCGGTCCCGAACGTGCCCAGGAAGGGGGTGCACAGGCAGCAAGGGCCCAGGGGCTGGTTTCTGAGCACAGGGAAGGAAGCGTTGGTGTTGGGGTTTCTGCTTGCCCCTCTCTTACTGCCCGTCCACTAGAGCAGGGGCTGCTGGCATTTCCTGTGAAGGGTCAGAGAGCAAATCTTTTTGACTTGGAGGACCGTGAGGGCTCTACCACACGGTTCAACCCTGCCCTGGGTGCAGGAAAGCAGCCCCAGATGGCGTGAGAACAAGCGGGTGCACTGTGTGCCCGTTGAGGCAGCTTTACTCACAGAAACAGGCGGCACGCGGGACTGGGCTCGCGGGGCGTAGTCAGAATAAAGGTGAGGCACTCCCGCCACTACCCTTTTTGTGGGAAATTCCTAAGGACGGAATCTCTGTCGTGATTCTATTGGACACATGCAGGCTGGCACGGGCAGCGGGAGTGTGCCCAGGCATGGGGGCCCGATGCCATGCGTGTGTGTGCCACGAGCCATGGGGCCTGTGGCAATACCTGTCCTGTGCTTTAGCTTCTCATCGGTAGAATGGGGATAACACTGGGGTTCCTCGTAGGGCTTTAATGGGGACTAAAGTGAGCTGAGCCCAGCTGAGTGGTTAGCAGAGCCTGACTCAGTTCCCACCATACGGGTGTGGTTTATGCACAGTTGCCAGATCCAGATGGTGGGAAGAGAATTGATGCTGATTCCCCAGGCCCATCTTAACGCTGAGAAGAAATAGTTACTTGTTTTTAAGTCTGTGCACCCAGGGTCTTGGGGTCAGGGGGGGGCAGGTGGAGGGGCAGCTGTGCCCAGAAGCAAAGGCAAACTATAATTCCTGAGATGCCCTGGTACTTTCAGGGGCTCATCTGGTGGGTGGGCGGGGGTACCATGGGGAGGGGATATACAAGCCCCTCTAAGTCCTACGGTCCTACAGGGTGGGTGGTGGTATCATCCACCTCTTCCAAATAGAGGGCTGATGCACGGAGGGCTGATGCACGGAGGGTTGACTCACGGAGGGGCTAACTAGCCTGCTGGTAAGTAGAGGGCCGGCCGCTGGGACCCAGGCAGTGTGCACCATCCTTCTCACCGCTTGGGCACACTGGCACAGAGAAGTGCCAACAGAAAAACTTTCAGCAGGAGTGCTGCATGGTTATAAGCTTTTAAAAATGCCACAATCAATTAAGAGTTGCTTCCAAAACATATTTTCAAACAAGACGTATGCTCTTCAAACCCCTGATTGCAGACCTGTCCAGCACCCACAGAAGGAGGCTGCTGTCCGTGGTGCTGACGCTGACTTGTTGTCAGCCCTTTGGTTGTCCCTGCCTGGGGGCTGGATCATGGGGACACATGTCAGCACTGCTCGTGACTCGGGCTGCCTGACATCTGATGGCAGTGCAGGTAGGTGAGCTGCTGTTGGGGACACTGAAGCAGCTGACATCAATGGATGAAAGGTGCCCGTGCGGTACACGGGGGAAGCAGTGAGAAGCCCACCCAGAGCGCTACAGAGGGTTTCTAACTGCCTGGTCAGATGGTGAGGCCACCACCCTCTTCTCACCAGCGTTCGGCTCCTGCTGGTCACACAAGGTCCTCCCTGCTCAGAAGAGGAGAAGCCATGTTCTGTCTTCCTGTTGAACTTCCCTCAGGTCTGCCCGCAGGAATATGGGGTTTAATCTTTAAAGCCACTTAACACAGCTGGTGACTCACCAGTGAAGGACCGTGAGGCTCAGGCCAGCTGGCAACTAGCACATCCATCCAGCAGCTCCCCCAATGGGGACAGCCCACCCACAGGGACCCCCCACACCCCATGGGGACCCCATGAACCCTTGAGGACTACTCCCCTCCCCACGGGGACCCCCACACCCCACGGGGACCCCCTGATCACCCGGGGACTGCCCCCCCATGGGGACCGCCCACCCCACGGGGACCCACCCACCCCACGGGGACACCCTGACCCCCTGGGGACCGCTCCCCTCCCCAAGGGGACCCCCACACCCCACGGGGACCCCCTGACCACTCGGGGACTGCCCCCACCCCACGGGAACTGTCTCCCCCCATGGGGACCCCCCATGGGGACCGCCCACCCCATGGGGACCCCCTGGGGACCGCCCCCCTCCCTATGGGGACTGCCCCCCCGACAGGGACCCCCTCACTCCACTGGGACCCTCTGACCTCCCAGGGACCGCCCCCACCCCACGGGGACCCCCCAACCCACGGGGACTGCCCCTCCCCACAGGGACCCTCCCATGGGGACCAACCCACCCCCCGGGGGCCACCCCACTCCCCACAGGGAACCCCCACTCCCCTCAGGGACCGTCCCCTCCCCACAAGGACCACCCCTCCCCACAGGGACCCCCCCCACGGGGACTGCCCCACCCCCTGGGGACCACCCCACTCCACACAGGGACACCTCACTACCACCAGGGACTGCCCCCCTCCCCACAGGGCCCCTGCTCCGCCGCAGCTCCGGAGGTCGCCCTCTAAGGAGGCTGCTGTGGCTGCCGTGGGGAACTTCTGCGGGAGGTGGGTCTGTGTGACTTTCTCTGACCTTTACAGGCTAGCACTGACTAAGCTTTCTTCACACTGGTTTGGCCCCTTATCCTCATTTGTCTTCAGTGTCCTCATTTGTGAAAGGGGAACAATAACAGTACCTGCTTCACAGGGTTGGGGTGAGGACTTGATGAGTTAAAGTGACAAACAGACTCACAGAGATATCCAGTAAATGCTGCTGTCATTTGATCCTTATGAGGACAATGAGCGTGGGCACTTGGAGGGGGAGGTACGTCACTCGTGACGCCTCTGAAGCCTGTGCTTGGTGCTCTCCCAGTGGTACCTCAGGGTTTCCTGGGGCTTCACTACTGTGACCTTCATTCATTTAACACGTTTTACTGAACCACACTGTGCAAGCCTCTGAGGGTGGAATAGAAGGACGCAGAGCTCCCAGTCCAGTGCAGGGGACGGAGGACAGTCATATAACTGCAGAGAGTTGTAAAATGCTCTTCTTTTATCGTTTAACATAAGAACAAGAGGAAGGAGTTAAAAGGAAATCTAATTATTTACACTTCTGCCCCTGAAATTAACTTCTCCATGGGCACCATTTGCATTGAAAATGGGTAAGGAGAACAGAAATAGGGCTTGGGGAGCAACCCACAGCCAGTGTGAAGATCTCAAAAGGATGGTCCTAGATTTGGGGCAACCCTTCCCAGGGACAGGATTCCTGGTGGGAATTACTGAGAGCTCCTCTTTATCCTGGACCCAGAGAACAGTGTAATTTTAGCCTGAGAAACACTACCAACTAAACAGGGTGAAAAAGATACCATCTCATTATTAACCAATAATCACAGTGTGCCCTAGTATGCTATTATCACATTGGTAGAAAATTTGCTCGGAATTTAATGAAAATGGGTAAGTAAAATGAGCCCACCAGAATTCCAACTTGAAAACATAGCTGTTCTCATTCCAACTGACAATTTCTGCACCAACCCCAACCTACTACAAGAACCATTTTATTGTCACAGCTTGAAATTTGTTTTGAATTACCTTGATAATAATACAGCCATTCATTTAGCAGTGGCGCAGCACACCGCTAATGGACCTCGGAGGCCTAATTTCTAAAATCCAGCGCTGCATAGCTATCGTATAACCAGACTTAGTGATGGTCCAGGAGAACAGCACGGCCCGAGTTTGTCTTCGCATGATTAAAGCACAGGTAGTCGCACATTAATGCTGATAACAAGACTTGGTGGATTCCAGCATGGCCATCCATCCAAGAAGTTTAGAACCATCCATACGAGCTCAATGGATTCCTCTACCCTGGAATCCAAGTGCCTCCGAAGGGGAGATTTTGTTAAAACAAAGACTCCATTTGGAGTAAGACTGTAAATGAGCGGCAATTTTGCTCATGAATTTTCTCTCTTCTCATTCCTCTAAGCTATAGGAGAAGCAGCGACCACATTAAGAAACTCAATTGATGGGTAAGAGAATTCTATCATAAGCAGATCAAGGTCTGGGTGGACATAAGATTTACTTCCACTCGAAGGCAGCCTTGGACTTGAGCTTGCTTCTGCACGACCCACTGTTGTCTTAGACAAGGCTCCCAGGACCAAGGGTCTCTTAGACCAAAGGTTGATGAGCTATGGCTCACGAGCTGAATGGGACTGCCACTTGGTTTTCGAAGCAGTTCTGCAGGAGGGTGGCCACCGTGTTTGTACACCTATTATCTGTGGCTGCTTTTGCACTACAAATGCAGAGGAGACATTGTGACAGAGGCTCTGTGCCCAAAGCCTAAAATATTTACCATGTAGTCCTTCACAGAAAACATTCCCCAACCCTGTCCTAGACCCCAGAGGCCCCCTAAGCCAGAGTGAGCCACCCGGTGAAGGAGGGGCTGAGAAGTGGAAAGACACCTTTGCCCCCAAGTCCTCTTGCCCTCTGCCCTCCTAGAGCCAGTTCTGACCTTTACATCTATCAGCATGTGGCTTGTAGGGTGCCTGCTCGCCCGGGAACATGGTGCCCAGGAACTTGCAACAGGAAGTTTAGAATTCAGAATTTTCCGTAACTCTTCAAAAGATGACCTTACATTTGGAAAGACCCAGAAACAAATTTCTCTTTTGATTAAATGGAAAATGAATTTCTGGTGAAATTTCTATTCATTAGACCCCAAAATGAGGCAGAGACCCGAGCTGTGTGCGTAGGATGCAGCGCTCCGGTTGCCCTCGAAGCCGCTGCTGGGAGGGCGCGCTGGCCACGGCACGCCAGCACACTACTGCTCCTGGTGTGACATCCACTGAGCACCGAGCCACCTGCTTGTCTCAAGGGCAGACACCCAGCAGGTGCGTGCCCACGAGGACCGGGGATCTCAACCCGGGCCTGGGGAAGCAGGTGGACTGGCGTGCGTGGCCTCTGAACAGCGGCACTTTGGTGAGCAGGCTGCAGACGGCCCATTTCCAGAGGATGCTTCCACAAGCGCGACTTTCAGTTTGCAGCAGCGCCGTTCGCTGGATGAGAGGGCTCCCGTGGTCCATTCGATCTCATGTGGCTCAGGTAAGAAAACATGCAAGTTTACATTTGGATGCTAGCATTTCACTGGAAGGACTCTGCTCATAATTAATAAAAATCTGTGTGAAGAGTCCTGGTGGCTATTACAGCACCGCCTCTGTGCAGGGGGGACTGGATATCCCCGCCCCCAGCTCCACAGCTGTTCTCTCCATGATTTATTTCTTCTCAATCATAAAAAGGTTTGAGTGATTCTCCACTCTTTCTGGATCCTGATGGCACATACATTGGGAGCTGAGAAGAGAACAAAGCCTCCCCGGGCCCAGATCATCCTGGATATAATTTCTAGAAGACATCCAGTCTTTGAAGGCTCAGTGATGCCCCAATACACATTTTTGTCCCCAAAGTCACGCCATCTCTGGCAAACTGTTGTCACAAGCGCTCTTCCACAGAAAGTGGAAGAGTGTGTTTCCCCCAGGGGCGTTGGGTGCTCAGGGGAAGCGGTTGGGTTGCGGGCATTGGAGCAGGGGCAGCCCGGGGCCACGCCCAGAGCCACAGGCAGGAACGTACAAAGGCTGCATCTTTCTTTAATGCCATTTTAAATGTATAATCAATCTTTACCAGCTGTCCCCGTGGGGAAGGCATAATGGGATCAAGTTGTCACACAATTGCAAACTATGTGCATCCTGTTAAAAATGGGATTGCATCATATTTCCTGGAGCAATACTGATGATTCCTTGAGGTGGGTACGAATTGTTTCTAAAAATGAATGTTCCGTGTGATTTAAATAAACTTAATGTGATAGAAGAATGCGCTGTGCCACTCTAATGAGCCCATAACTCATTGCAGGGGTCTAATTCACCCTGGATGGAACTGCTACTTACGTGGACTTTTTGAATAAAGGGTGCGATTTTGTGATTCATCCCATCAAATCCGTTTTAGTCTCCGCACAAACGGCTCCAGAGGTGAATATAATCAGGCAGATGAAAAGCAACTGACTGCTTCCCCTCCAGGTGTGGGGCGTGGATGCTGTCAGCCTCCTGCCCCCAGGCAGCAGGGCCGCCCAACTCCTCCCGCCAAGGTCACCAGCAGGCCCTCTTCCAGGTACCTGTACCAGGATGCAGCTGTGAGGGGGACGCCAACCTGATGTCCACAGTCTGGCTCCTACTGAAGTGGAAGGGGACTCGGGCCCCAGTTCTTCACCCCGTATCATCTCCATAGTGAAAGGATAAATCTCCACTCACAAAACGGCCTCCATGCATTGGTGGGGGCTGCTCACCTCCCAGGGCATCCTGGGTTCAGGAAGGAGTGGCAGAAGGGGCCGCTAACAGTGTTGTGTGGGAGGCTTCCACATGCACATGCATACACAGAGCTCATCCTCGGAGGGCACCCCACATGCACGTGTCCAGGTGTGCACACATCCACATAGCTCATAAGAGCACTCCACACTCCTATGTTATGTGAAGATGAGCACACACGTTCCCATGTGCACATATGCACACACATGTGAACACACGCATACATTCACAGTGCACAGCTGTGCATATACTGGCACGCAGACCCCCACACGTTTGCATATTTGCACACACCACTACTGCAGGAGCACCCATGCAGGGGGGCCCACGGTGGCTCCTCTGCTTTGCTGGGCACGGCTGCAGAAGCACACAGCTCCCAGGCCTGCAGCCATCCAGGCAGCCACCTCAGAGCCCGGCTGATCATCTGTTCTTAGTCTGGGCTGAGTTTCTGCAAAAGCCTCTGGTGTTTTGGCTGAGGCCCCTCTCTAGACTGCTGAGCCCTGCCCCCAGGCAGCAGGGCAGCCCAGCTCCTCCCGCCAAGGTCACCAGTGGAAAGGTGTTGTGCCTCTGAGGCACATCTCACTTCTGAAAACTTAACCCCAGGCGACAGTACAGACTGGGCTCCTGGAGCCCCCTGAGAGCGGTCGTGCCTGCTGATGTGCAGCGGTTGTATGGTCCTGTCCCTCCACCGCTGGCCTCCACGGCACAGCTGCAGCACAGAACCAGTTCACCTTCGCCACCAGCTGCTGGAGATGGGAGTTCAGTGAAGAAGGGAATCAGAAGATGGTGAAAATCAGGGCTTTGGCCACCAGAGAGCCAAAGAAAGGAGTGGCTGTGTGGTTTGTAAGCAGATCACAGCTTTCTCTCCAAATTCCACCTCACCCAGAAGGTCACTCAGACAGAAATAGGGACAGGCCAGGCTGCTCTGAGTGACAGGGGTGGGGTGGGGGGTGAACCTGCTCCCTTCCCTGGGGAGTCCCCTCTGCACCACAGGGTGCCTCAGAGCAGGGAAACCACTGACCACCTGTTAGGAGCCAGTACGGCCCTGCCGGCCAGAGCTGACCCACACTGTTCATCAGCGGCTGTGTCCAAGTCTCAGCTCACAGCTGGGCCTCATCACAGAGAACGCGTCCTGGAACCCAGCTGTCCACCTGGTGCATGTTCCAGAGTGGGATATGGCAGCAGCAGGCACAGGGGCCACGTCAGGGTGGGCGAGAGAGTCTGAAAGTTCACAGCACTGACCACAGTGATGAAGGCAGGAGAGGGGGGTGACGCCGAGTCCCGGTGAGGAGGCGGAGGGATGGAATGTGGGCGCACCCAATGTCCTCTCCGGAATCTGAGCGAGGAGGCATTCTCATTACATACAGGGTGGAGGCTCAGAGAGGCTAGGCCATGGCCCCACATCGCAGCAGACATGAGGCAAAGCTGAGATTTGAGCCCAGGTCAGCCTAGTGCCAAAGTCTGGGCTCTGAGTTGCCCCCACGGGCCTCCTCTTCTTCTGGAAGATGACTCCGGGTCCCCAGTGAGTCACAGGAGGCTGGTGCACACCCTCCTGGACACTGGGTGAGACTTTTCATGTCTGAGATGCACGTTAACACAGAGAGTGTGCCTCTGGGGTTTACACCAAACCCACCTGCGTCCTGTGAGCATGTGGCACATGCACCACACCCATGCGCACACACACATCACACACTCTCACTTGCACAGACACCACACTGCACACGTTCACACACACATGCATCTGGGTGTGCAGGATAGAGTTCCATCTCTGGACGGGTGTTCATCTGTGACAGCTCTGCCAAGGGGCTCCAATAGCTGGTGATGAAGCATAACAATGACTCTGTGCCACGATCATGCAGAGGAAACCCACGTTGCCAGCGGCCCTTTACAGGAAAGTGGAGGATGGGGTCGGGGCTGGGGGCACACGGATGGGTGCCCTAAGGTCAGACACCAGGGCGTGGAGATGGCGAAGGTCCAGGAAGCCTGGGGTGGGAAGTGCTTGTGGGCAGTCAGCACCCTCCTATGCCCAGGGCCTTGAGGGCCCAAGAGCTGTGACCCTACGGGAAAAGAATACGATGCTGACAGGCCCTCAGAGTCCTGGTACACCTCTGGCTGCCATTTGAAATGTTAATTGGTCTTTCATGGAATTTACTGCCACTTCCCAAATGTATACCTGTTGGACGTGGCCATAATTTTAGCATTTTAAGGGTAATTTTTACCATGGAGAATTGCTTGGCCTTGTATCAGAGCTGCGTTTGCTCCCATGTGGGTACAATGGATGCCACCATGTTGTCCCCGAGGCTGCCTGGAGGGCGCAGCTGCACCACCTGGCGTGGAACGTGGCCCTGGGACACTGCCTCCATCCGGGCCCTTTGAGGCCAAGGGCTCCCCTATTTTAAGCCCAAAGCCGCTGTGGGGGAAGGGCTGCCCAGGAAACGTTTGCTGACTGACCTGACCCACTCACCTGCATGTATAATTCCTTCCTTATGTACATCGGACTTCACCCGCCACCTGTATTTGCCAAATTCCATGACCCCAGTGGCATGTCACTTCCCTAGGTAAAGGTCAGGTTTTACAATTATAAATCTTTCCCTCCGTGGGAGCAGAGAGGCTACACAATCCTCATAAACCAGCAGCCCACAGCCCACACCTGACCCATTCTGGTTTTCTGCAGCTCTCCTCCAACACGATCCCACCTGTATCTGGCCCTTGTGGGAGAAGGTCAGAGTTTGGTCAGGTCCTGGAGTGGCATTTGGGGTGGAGCATGGTGCTTCGGGGTGGTGGACGGCTTGTCCCTACTGTGTCCCATCACTGATGGCCACAAATCCATCATCACAGGGACACTGTGCCCACCATCACAGTGCCGTCTCTGTCAGTGGACGTGGAGCCCACGTGGTGCTCCAGGAGAAGTCCTTCCCCCCTTTTCTGGGCAAGCTGTACAAAGGCAGGTTCTCAGCTGCAGCACGAGGGACAATTGGGGCTGGAGAGTCCATGGCTGGGGGCATCCCGGGCACCCCGACATATTTAGTAGCATCTGGCCTCTGCCTACTAGCTGCCAGCAGAAGCCACCTGGCAGTTGTGACAAGGCTAACTGTCCCTGGATGTTGCCCATGTGCCCTGGAGCAGGGAGCAGACTGTCCCTGGCTGAGAACCACCCGTCTGAAGGACCTGCTGGCCTGAGGACGGCACGCCTGCTGGTCCACCTCTAAGGCCAGCTGAGGGGCTCGGAGGATGAGGTGACCGCCGCGAGGCCCTTGGGTCCTCAGCTGTGAGCAGGATGGTGGCACTGTGGCATTCCTTTCGGCTCAGGGGAAGGGCACCCTGGCTGACACAGAAAGACCCTACCTGGGGCCCCGCAGCCTCCAGAAGCCTGGGAGGTGGCTCCTTGAAGCTGCCCCTCCACAGCGCCAGCTGGGGAACTCTGCCAGCCTCCCCTCCACAGTGCCAGTTGGGGGATTCTGCCCGCCTTCCCTCCCAGCTCTAGGGTGGGGGGCACTCTGAAGCCAACATTACAAAAGGCAAGTTTACACCTGCAGGGGGAGAGCCAGGTCACAGCTGCCCTTTGAGCTTTTCCGCAGCCTTGGTGTGAGTGGGGGGCACTGACCCCTGCCCCAGCTCATCTCAGACATGCCATCAGCATTTATGGTTTTTAAACATTTTTATAACCAGAGTTACAAATAAAATATTGCTGGGTTTGGTGATATCATAAATGATAGATGAAACCTATCAAGGTTGTGAAATCAATAGGCTTAGTGACATTCACAAATTTAGCAACATTTTTATTGCTCAAACACACACAGCCATCTAAACTTTTCCTAACAAGCTGTCACCTTTCCAGGCACAGAGTCGTGCCGGCACTTCCCAGGGCCGCCGCCGCTGCTGGTGCCAGCTTCCATCTGCAGGGACAGCAGACGCCCTCTTGATGACCCTCCTAATGCAAAGCACTTATTAAAGGACCAGAAATACTCTGGACAGATGTCCTGCTTATAAAATATTTCTCCTGTGTTTCGGAAATTCACTGAGTTGGTGAGGCTCCTTTTCTTACGTCAACATAGAAAATACCCTAATATTGTGAAAATATGAACTTTTCATTAAAAGGGTTGTTACTGTCATTATCACGGAAAACTAGTACTTCAGAGCCTCGAAACTTACACTGTATCCACAACGACGGTGTCTATCCCGAACTAAAGCAATGGGATAATTGACTTCATGCTCACCCCGGTAAAGGAAACGTCTGAACCGCGCTGGAGGTGACAGGGAGGACCTTTCTCCCCATGCTGGGAGCCTAAGCTGGTGCAGCCTTTCTGGGGAACAACTTAGCAATGCCAGGGAAGTTAAAAAGGCAACTGCCCTTTGACCTGCAAATCCAGGTGGCCAGTGGGGCCAAGAGACACGAGGCTGGGCGTCGCGTACAGTGGCACGCAATTGGAACCAAGCTCTTGTAGTCGGGACAGGGTGAGTTCTGCTGCCCTAACAACCGGCCCCCAGACCTCAGTAGCTTCACCCGACACGAGCTCATCTCCAGCCTAGGCGACCCTCCCGGTCAGCTGCCCTGGGATGTAGGCTCAGCGTTCCCGGCTGCTTTGATGGGATGGGTTTCTGTATGAGAGAGGGCCCTGAGTCCTCTCACCTGGGCAGCTTGTGGGCACTTGGCAGCACACACCAGCCCACTCACAGTCCATCCCCCCAAACAGGCAGCATGGCCACACCTGACTCCCCGGCGGCATGGGTGGCAATGCTCCAGGTGTCCTGGTGGGAGCAGAGGTGGACCCTGGGAGAAGCAGCCATGGCCCTACAACCAGGCGTCCTCAGGAGGGAGGAGCACACCTCATGGACATTCACTGATGGGCCGCTGCCAGGACAGACGACCACTTATGTGCCAGCGAGGAGGGGCGGGGTCCAGGATGACGCAGGATGGTACCATTTAGTCTAAAGTCTGCATAAAAATTTAGCATGATTTCTGTATACACACAACACAGAAAAAGTTTGACCATGCATGGCTGGAGCTTCTGGGGAAGGAAGGCGATGTCGCCTTTCCCACAATGACCTTATTTCTGGAAAAAGATCTATGAACATCTGTGAACTCTAGATGGTGGGCACCCCGGTGTTTGCTAGGTCAGTTGCACTTTTCAGGGCAGTTATCCATTTTTTTTAAAGATACAAAACTAACCAGTATACTTATTGAAAAGAGAGATCACCTGCCCCCCCATGGTGATGGCAGAGGGACAGTGGCCGGGCTGGCCCTGACCGAGGGGGCCCTGTGGGTTCCATTGCTGATTCGAGGCGGGCCTTATTTTTCTCCCAATTTGCTCAGTTTCATTCTCAACACATAACTCACATGCATAAAGCGTCGACTCCAGGGTATGATAGCAGATGATCAAGAATCCTACACTTTGATTAATAACCTGAGAAAATACAGATGGAATTAATGATGACTGGGGCATTTAATTATTTTCTGGAGAGGGAGGGGTGGTAAAGATGGGAACAGTTTTCCTTCTGACACTTTAGGGGCACACAGGCGAAGTGGCAGTTAGTAAGCATTTTAGGTAGCAAAGGGAATTGTCAAATTTGTCTTCCCACCCATCCCCACATTCTTGAAGGGCTGTGATGAGCATGTTGAGAGAGAAAAAGCGAGGACATGCTGGGCTTCAGGGCCGGCGGAGGGGCTGGGGGACGCTGACCCAAGCAGCCCACTGTTTGGGAACTGCCTTTGCCCAACAGCTCAGCAGCAACGGGGCCACTGGGACCCGCGGGATTCCCACCCACCAGGTGCTGCCGGAGGAATCACGATTCCTGACATTGCTCCGGCCTTGAAGAGAAGAGAAATAAGCCGGAGCCCAGGGGATTCCATCAAAGTTCTGGAAAACTTTATCCCCAAATCAGACACTAGAAATGGGAAGATCTTGAGGTGGGGGCTCCTGTGGATCTCCACCCCTCACCCTCATTACTGGTGGCTCTGTGTGACAGGAGACCCGCTGCCTCCCGGCACCCACAGCACCGGCTTTTCCTACAGAGTACTGACACCTGGTTAAAGGTTTAGGGGGGAACTGGAACCCCAGGACCAGAGGCTGAAACCACGTGGCGGTGAGTGCATCCACTTGTCCCACTGAGCGGGGGAGCCAGGTTTCCGTGCGTCAGACGTCCATATCGGGGTGTTTGTTCTGCTGTGCTCGGCATCTCCCGTTTCAGCCACGGCTCCAGGCGGCTCCATGAATATTTTCAGCACTGTCCCAGTTTCCAGAGCACAAGCACCATAATAGCTGATATGTTTTTGGCTGGATTTTATATGTCTTTTCATGTAATATTTTGCCTTTGAGTACAGTCAATTCTTCAAACGTGCACCCACATGCAGGACCTTTCTAACTGCAGCTTCTAAAACTGGATTGGAAGAATGCCGCTGTTCATTCGTGGTCCACCATGCTTCCTGGGTGCCCCGCTGCCGAGGCTGCACTCCAGATGCCAGGCACTGTGGGATCCGAGATGGCATGCAGTGTCCACTTGGCATGTGGCATCCTGCTCCGAGTGCTACCTGCCCTTCCTCTACCCCCGTGTCCACGTCTGACCACAGACCAACTGGTCTCCCTCAGCAGTGCCTTCCCCTGGTGCTGAGGAGGGGCCCGTGTGGTGGGGGGTGCTGCCCCGTGGTAGGTGGAGCCCACCCCTACCTTGGCAGCCACATCCTTGAACGAATGGAGAGTGGCATGAACAACACTCTCCCCTGTGTCCGGCATCAGTGCCCGTGCCCACAGGGAACTGGGCCACTTTCTGGGATGCTGCAGGGCTCTTCCAGGCTAGGGTGGGGTGGAGGCACCATCTCAAGGTGACATAAGGAGACCGTGGTGCCTGCCATGGGGGCTTTGAGGCAGGACCACCCAGAGGTGGTGAGCATCCAGTCTTTCAGAATGTGGCTCAGGTCCTGGCTGGGATCAGCCTGCTGCCCGGAGCTAGATTCCAGGCTTCCAACCTAGAAGAGGGCCGGGGGGTGGGGGACAGTGGGCACAGGGCTGCCAGGATGTCCGCAAGGCTGAGCCCTTGCTGGGGTGTGGCCTGGGTGCCCAGAGGGGCCCGCGAGGCCCCCACCGCCCTGCCGGAGCTGTCTTGAAGCCGTTAGGCTTCCCGAGCCAGGGGCCCCACATTCTGACTTTCCTCACATATAATTTATTTCTATTTTACTTGAAAAGTTTTCTGGACAAATTGAGTTTTTCTAAGCCTGATATTATGGCCCTTATTTTAAATCCAGTTCTGTCCTCTGCATGAGCAGCCATTTTCCACAAACACACGCATGGTCTTGTTTCAGGGGCCTGTGAGTGGATCTGCACACAACCTCGAGCATCAGCATCCCCTCTGGGGGTGTCCCCATGCCGGGGCCCCCATCTGACTCAGCTCACCTCCCTGTGGGGCCGCTGGGGACCCAGGTGAGGCTGCCGAGCCGTTCCTCGTCTAGCAGCCACTGATCTGCCACTGAATTAAGTAAACCATCACACCTCCAGGCCCCACTCACTCATCTGTGAAACTGGGATATGCAGTCATGACCAGCCTGGGCCCTAGGCTCTGGGCCGTCAACCACGGTGCCATGGGTGCCCCTGGGAGGAAGTGCTGTTGCCTAGGGCAGAAGCTCCACATGTGAGGCTGGCTGTTTGCGGGACTGTTTGCAACAGGTTTCACGCACCTGACCGGCTGCTGCAGTCGAGTGTGGGACCATAGTTCCCCTCCTGCCACGGCCACGCGGAGGCTGCCGTGGGGGTGATGAGCTCTCTCTCTGGCATTCCACCAAGCCATGCCTGGGGACGAGGGCAGGCTCAAGTTTAGGGAAAGACCCCTAAGAAGCGAACCCGGTCAGCACAGAAGCAGGGGACCACAGCTGTAGCCAGACCCCAACCCAGCCCCCAGCACCCATGGGGTCTCCCCTTGCCCGCCCACCCATGGCAGGTGCCTGTGGGCAGTGGGCCTGGACCCTGGCGGGCTGTCAGCCCCAGGTCAAGTCCAAGAGCCTGCTCATTGCGTGCAGCTTTGAACAACTGTATTAAATATGCTCATGTCCACCAAGGCACACGTGGTCATGGGAACCGAGCAAGGGGACACCATCCTCCCCATCTCATCTCCTCCAGACCCGAGTCCGGCCCACACGGTTCTTTCAGCCCAGCCCCCCTCCCATCCCCACGGTGAGGCCACTCAGTGCCCCATCTGCGCAAGATGAAAGAGTACGTGGAAAATGAGGGGAAAAAGTGGAGCAACCTCAATAATATTTTAAGCCACAAAGTAATATTTCTATAGCAGAGCGCAAATAGAATTTTACATAATGCACAGAATAAATGCCTCCGAAAATCAATATTTCCAGCTGGATGTACAAATTAAATGATATTCAAGTGCAAGATTAAAACAATGATTTAAGATAGAAATTGAGTTATATTATCTCATGCCTGCCTACCGCTGAATATGTTAATAGAACAAATTTGTTAGCATTCAGTCAATTTATCTCCCTAAACAGAAGGAGGTGGGGATTCCTTTCTGAGGAGTAAAAGAATGGCGAGAAACACTTCCCAAAATACACTCTGGGCAGAAAGGCTGCAGAGCCAGATGCTTTGCTGGGAATTGGGGCCCAGGTGCTGCTGGTCCCCCCCTTCAGGGACACACGGGGTTAGTTTTCCAGAAGCATCCTGGCCCCATCCGCAGGGCTCCAAGTGCCTCCTGAGGCTCCTGCTCCGCCGGATGTGGGAGGGCATCAGGCCTGGCCCATGCGGGCTTTGCCGCGCCGCTGCTCCCCACAGTTCACACCCACGGTCACGTCTTCACCCAATGTATTACTGCCTCTGAGGAGTGGGAGGCCTGCTCCGGGCTCTCCAGACTCCTGCACAGGAGCACAGCGGGAGGCGGCAGCCAGCCAGGCCCCTGCAGGGGCGTCTCTGACTGCAGAGGCTGGAACAGAGGCGCAGGGGGCGGTCAGGGCCCTGGCAGGAGCTGGCCCTCCTGGGCCTCTGGGTCGTCCCACGCCCGGGGTCGGCAGGACTCTGGGCCCGGCCTCTGAGCTGCCCCTGCTGCACGGGCCTCATGATCTCGGCTGCACTGGGGCAGGCGCACCCACGACCGGTATCAGGGCAGCAGCCCAGGGATCTGCTCCCCGCACCCTCAAGGTGGGCCCACCTGTCCTACATCACCTCACCCGGGTGCCCTCCAGCTGCCTTGCAGGGAGGCTGCTGCAGCCCCTCCTCCTCCTGAAACCCACTCCGCCCCCACTGTGAGCTCAGGGACACCGAATCCCTGCCTTCTCCCCTTCCCCTCTGACCCTGCCCCCTTGGGGCTCCCCCTCCACTGCAGACCCCTCTCCACAGCCTCCCAGGGTCTGGGACAGCCTCTCCCTTGCCTCATCTCGTGGGTGGCCTTCTGTGCAGAAGAAGCTGCTTGGAAAGCACGGGAAAGAACCGAGTTCCCCCCAAACCTGGAGCTTGGGAGAAGCCTGGCCCGAGGTGAGGAAAGACCGGAGGCCCAGCCGGCACCATGCCGAGGGGAGCCGGCTGCACAGACTCCGGCCTGCAGACCCCAGATGGCAGACACAGCCCATCTGAGGCTGCCGTCCACGTCCGTGGAGTTCGTCACCCAGCCACAGAAAGCTGCCAGGCACACACCCTGGGCGCTCTGCCAGAGGCCCCCTCCCAGGGCCTTCTCAGCAGTGACGACAAACTTCTAGATTTGCTAATTAGATGAGCAAGTGCTGCATGTAGGTCTGTTTTTTACTGAGTGTTTCTGTGCATGTTTATTTGCCACTTCCTTTTGTGTTTTCCCATTCGTGACTTTGGCCACTTTTCTGTTTTATTTCCGTTGGGTATGACACACGGGGTGGGGGGTCTGAAATTTACGGGTCCACTTAATGCCTAGTCCAGGCTACATGCGTTACGGTATCTGCCCCTCATGTTTCAGGGCGCCGGGCCCCTCAGAACACCTGTGTGGGATGTCCTGTGTGTGTTAAGACCCAGGAAGACCAGGGCTGATTGGGCCCGGCTGGCCTCACGGGTGGCATGGAGAGAAGAGGACCACGGTGCTCACGGCATCCAGCCGCCACCTTGCAGAGCCCTCTGTGGGGTCTATGGTCTGTGAGGACCTGGGACGGGGTAAGGGGTGCGACACAGCCAAGGGAAGGAGCCCAGGTCTGCACTGGCTCAGCCAGCATGGTTACCGGCATCCCCTCCCAGGGTGGTGGAAGGCCTCGGGGCCGGCAGCAGGGTCGCCTGTGAGCCTGGCTGACACTTTGCAGCTGAAGCCCCTGACCAGGCCCGAATCCTCTCAGCTCCCCACACTCGAGCAGCACAGGAGATAAGACCAAACTTGAAAATCCTGGGTAATCCTCACTTTACTAACAAGCAGTTTGATCTAAATCCTGCTTTTAAAATGGTGCTTCCCCAAAAGGTGCTGGTACAAGTGAGTTTCCACAACTGATTTCCAGTCTGCACGCAGAGAGCATTGAGTGCCGGGCTTTGCACCCTGGCTGAAGGCCTTGGACCCCTGGGCCCAGAGCCGGGCCTCTGCCAGCTGCCTCCGTGGTCTGCAAGAGGCACACCTGGGAACCAAGTGGCAGCTCGGTGCTGGTGGGCGGAACTGGCTCCCTGCCTTCCATGGCCCCACTCGAAGCCCAGTCATGAGCCCCATTCAGGAAAACCTCTTAATTTAAATTGATTTAGCAAACATTTTTACAACACACATCATTATGTGCCAGACATTCAAGCACTTCAGTATGGACTGACTCAGTTCCTATAACAATACCAAGGGAGCTCCTTTGGCTGTGACCATTTCACAGATGGGGAAGCTGAGGCAGGGGACGGCCACCGAGCTGGTGAGTTCTGGAGCTTGGAGCTGAGACCCGGCAGGCTGGCAGGAGTGGTGGGCATTCCGTGGTCTCTCCTCCTCAGGCAGCAGCCCTGGGGGGTGAAGTCAAGGAGGTTAAGGTCGTTCAGTCCTGTGTGGGGAGCCGGAAATGAATGATGATGTGAATATTCATTGTCCTGAATGATGTCAGAGGGCTTTGATCTTTCAAACACATCCAGGAACCTCTCGGTGGACAGCACTGGGCTGGCAGCTATGGATACAAAAGATGGAAAAGTTTGCAAGATGCTTATAATATTTGTGTCCATCCAGCTGACGGCAGGAGTCCCTTCAGGGTTCTGAGGCCAGGCACGTGGCTCCTGAGCACGGCTCCTGGGCCCTGCCTCTCGGACCTGGTGTCCACGCATGTTTGGCAGAACAGATTCGTCTACTGCATGTTAAACGTGTTCAAAGCAGCCTCCTCCCGCCTGTTTCCAGAGAGGCTCCACACCTTTCCCTTCATTGTTCTTGCTGTCATGCTCTGGACCTCACCCAGTTCTCAGAGGTCTTTCTGGAGGTGCCAGGGTGAGGGGCTGCGCTGCCAGCTCCCAGCTGTGTGGGCCCCAGGTCGTGAACTGCTGCAGCCTGGCCGCGTGGCATTCCCTCAGCCCTGCCCCACCTGCCCCGTGCAGCCCTCATCAACACGAGGACCCAGATGCTGTCGGAGCCAGAGTCTGGGAAAAGGGCCATGCGGGGGCAACACCCACAACCACTAAAGATGAAATATAGTCCACCCAGCAGATGTTTCCTCTAATAAAAGAGTCTAGAATAAGATCAAGAAGTCCTGCAGGTAAGCTACAAATTCCCAAGGGATCACGCTATAGCTGTCCTGCAGCTGGATTCCACGTCAACCTGCAACCCACTTGTATGAGATAATAAAAACCAATATTCACCTTGGGGTTGTGCCATAAATAGAATTTATTAAAGACTTGTGAAATGCCTCCAGTGAGAAATTCATCTTTGATCCAGATTTTAATAAGGATTATATAATCATAATGAGACCATAGTAAAACAGCATTACCTGAATAATCCAATTTATTACTGGTTTTATTATGGGTTTCCATTTATTACAATTCGTTGGATATTTAAAGCATATGTAAATGATGCAATATAAACTATATGGGGAACAAGAATTATGGTATATGTCTATGTAAATTTATCTTCCTGATATCTCAGATGTCCAGACTTCCAAAGTTTATACGGTCAGAAAGGATCTCAATAGAAGGTTAAAAATATGGCTTTGGCTCTCAGGAATCAAGTATCTCACCATGAAAATGGTCATTCCTTCCTATGGATATGAAATCCAAAGTTTGCAGGATTAGATCTTTTTAGGAATCGAGGGCTCCAGGTAACTGAAACCTGACATGCCGCCACAACACCATTTTGACTTTGGCCTCTGTTGGACGTCTTTCTAAAATGTCTATTCCCTGCATTGTGCTTGTGCACATGTGGACATATTGTAATCCTTAAGAATCAAGGATCCAGATCAAGCATTTGTAAAAATAAAACAAAACCAAACAAAAGCAAGACAAGGGAAGGAAGGGGTTTGCTGAGCCAGGTTCTAGTTAACGGATGCCCTCCTGCCTACTCCCACAACCGTCATAAAATGTCCCGTCGCACTGAGGGGGCAGGCTAGCAGCTGGGACAAGAGACAGAAGGCCTTCTGGACGGGGAGAAGCCAGAAACCACAGTGACATCTCAGCAGAGCCCTCGCTCACTGGAGACATCAGGGTAGAATCCTCTCCATCTTTTCATAGAAACACAGAGAGCAGCATGCCTGGTTCTCAAACTGCAAGGACATCAGGCAGGAGAGGAGATCTCCAGGCCTCCCTGGCCATCTCCCTTCACTGCATATACCCATCTGTCCTCTGGGAAGCTGTACAGAGATCCCTGCTTAACAAGCACAGATTCCTTTTCTGTGAGGATCTAGGATAGTCAAAGGAATCCAAGTAGACGATAGAACAGGTGGCGGTCGCCAGGGGACGTGGAGGGGCGGGGCTTGTTTACCGGGTTCACAGTTGCATCGGAGTGGGCTCTGGAGATGGGCCGGCCGCAGTCTGTGGTTAATATAAGGTGCCACGTACTTAAACAAAAAGTAACTCTTAAGTGGGTAGACCTCATGTTGCGTGTTCTCACCACAAATGAACGGAAAACAATTAAGGGATGCAGAGGAGTTTTTGCAGGGATGGACGGTTTATTTCCTGGATGGTGATGGTGTAACCCACGTGCATATGTATGTCACAGTTACCACACTGCATGAAATAACTATGTGCAGTCATTTATTATACAATACAGCTGCGGGGGGAGCTCAGATCTGGTGCTTTACCAACAGCTCGTATTTATAAAGGTCATGGGGAGATAGTGACTCAGCAGGGGAACCGAGGGGGTGCCTGGGGGGCTGGCTAGGTGGCTGTGATGCTCTTGTGAACATTCAGAACGAGCTGCCTTTCCACTTTTCTGTATGTCTGCTGTAGTGCATGAAAAGTTTGAGAGTATTAGCAAATACTCCGGAAGCTCGGAATACTGTGAAGGGCAAAGAGGCCCTCTGAGCGCCGGGAGGCCCACCCGAGGGTCCCGCGTGTTGGAACAGCTGCCTTAGTGGCAGAGCGTTTGGCAGTCAAACCTGAGTCAATGTTCAAAGAGCTTTCTGGAAGAACATAATTAGATTAGAACGTTACATTTGTTAATTTTTCAGTTGCTCATTAAAATTGACATGCCATTTGATTTTGACAGAAACCTTTTTATCTTGATGTAAGGCTGTAGGCTCTTTTTAAAAAAATTAAGCTATATTTAGGAGGTTCTGAGATATGTCAACTGCAATAACAAAACTGAAACCACCGTCTCCATCAGTCACATCCGAATCACAAATCCAGTGCCTTCCCCTGTAACTCTCAAAAAGAAAAGCAAACAGGGCTATGGTCTTCCTTGAAGCTTTTAAAAAGATGAGTCGGTCATGGGAGGAGGATCCTTCATTGGGGACAGGTGTTCAGAGCACCATGGCAGCCCTGCTCTCAGGAGGAGGGCCGGGGAGTCTGGAGGGCCGAGGCTCCTTCCTTCCCGCCTCCCTGTCTGAGCCCTGCTAGGCCCTCTCTCACCGATGCCAAGCGGGCTGTGCTGGTTCCTGCACGGTGGAGAGAGAGACCCTCCTGTTTCTGACAGTGCTGTGAGCAGCGGGGCCCCTGAGAAGTCAGAACAGAACCACTGGCGTTTCAGTAAGAGGGGGCGGAGACCTCGGGAGTGGGAACCCGGGCCCAATCCGCACCCCCATATATGAGCCATGTGCTCTGGGGAAAGTAGCTGGGTTCCTGGGCCGGCTGCTTCCTCCTCTAAAGTGGAGTGACACAAGTGCCAGCTCTGTGGCCAGGCCAGGCAGCTGGCCACCACCCCTGTGCCCCAGCATGTGGACACAGCTGCCTGGGAGCAGATGTCCATGCGGCGATGGCTCTTTCCTCCACGCGGTGCCTTGGGACCCCTCCTGAGATGCGACAGGTGCCGACGGGCATGTTCCCCCTCAGTCTCACCTCCGGCGGCTGCATGGAGCGGGCTCAGAGACTCTGGGACATCTCCATGCCTGAAGGGGGCACTGGCAGAGGCCGTGACGTGGGTGAGGGGGGATGTGTGGGGACCCCGGGAGCTTGGGTTTCTTGGGCATGGCAGCTGATCGATAAGACCACAGGGGCTACTGTGCAAAATGGTGAGGCTCAGGTGTGGGGGTCACACGGCGCTGAGCACAGAGCAGATGCTCCACAAGTATTTGCTTCCCCCCACTTTTTCTAAGCGTCATGCAGGTCACTGGCCCCTGCATGTGGAGGGAGTTACGTAAGTGCGCCCTGGGTGTGAAGGACATACTTTCTGGGGTCACAGCATTTCTGAGAAACCTGCAGACTCCTCCCAAAGCACCCTTGGTATCCCTCTGATGTGCCTGCAGGAGTGACCACAGCCATGCCCCAGGTGTGTGGTCCCCTGGCCAATGGGAACCATCTGGGGGTGCACCATTGCAAACCTGGGGATGGGGAGACATTTCCTCACACCCAGTGATTCCCTAAGGCCTCCGCAAAGGCCCTTCCGAACCCTGGCCATTCCAGCCTGATCTCCAGGCGCCAGAAACTTCCAACCGCGTTAATCCCACAGGGATGACCGGGCATTAGGATGACGCCAGGGGACTCGCACCCTGCAAGTTCCATCCCATGTACTATCCGAGCTGAGTAAGCATGGCGTTATCATTCAGAAAACGGCCCACCCTGTCATTCCAGACCTGGAATAAAAAGCTGGCATTGAGACCAGCCTTGTGATTTCAACACATATTTCAATGTTCCCATCAGAAAGGACTTCTCTCATGGAAGGGGTTGGGGGTGGGGAGGGTGAGCAGAGGGAAAGATAAGCCACTGTGGGTGCACCATTCTGGTTTTTCCTAAAAGGATAGATCAAGAATGTGTTTCTTGTGCAGCCCGAGAAATCTGTTCTCAACAGGATTATCTAATGACTGAGAGCTGAATGCTGGACAGGGGATTTAAATTTAAATGTTGCAATAGTTTAAGGCTCACAGAAGGGGTGAGTTAGTGCAGAGAGTTCCCGACTGTCCGCCCTCCAGTGACCACACTTTGCTTAGCCGAACCCCGTGCTGAGGGCAGGAAATGACGTCGGCACAATACTAGGGACTGACTCAGGTCCCACCACTTCCCACATGTCTCTTCCACGCGGATGTGTTTAACTGAGTCTATTCTGAACGTTCTCCTGCAACAGGGCAGCTTTCCAAGTGGCACTGTGGCTTTTTCAAAACAATATTCTAGCTCCAGCAGCATAAACAGTACCATAGCGATCCTGAGCTCCTGAAATTCAGGGTCACCCAGTGCGTGAGTAGGCGGCACTGAAGATTGATGGGGTGAACGTTTAGGTGCAGCCTGTGCACTGCACTGGGCTTGGGGCGGGGGACCCTTCCACTCAGAATGAGAGCATGTAATCCCCACGCTGCCACTTGGCGGGGGGTGCGGAACAGCCCGAGAGCCCCCACAGCATGGGAGCTTTCCCTGTGCCCAGTGGTCCCCCTGCCCCCCTTCTCACCTCCAGGTCTCAGCAGCCTGGCCAGATGCTGGGGTCCTCGAGTCTCCCTGGGCACATGGTAAAGCAGTCAGCCCCTCCCTAAGCTACGCCTGTCCTTCAGCCCCATCACTTCCCACCGTCTGGAATGAAAGGAGCACACACGCCACAGGATTTCCCAGCGTTAACGGGGAAACAGACCTCTCTGTGTGCCCGAGTGTGAGAGCACACGTGCATGTCCATAACCCTGCCACATCAGAGTGCTGGGAACTCTTAGTTGACCCGCTTTGTAACGTGGGCTACTAGGGACAAGCAGAACCGAGGCCATCCTTCCCTCTGTCTGGTGTCCCAGAGCCAGATCCCAGTCCCCGGTCTGCAATCACTCCAAGTACAGCGTCAAAGGCAGAGGGTCCCTCAGCTGTTCGCAGACTCCAATCACATGACTCCTGAGACGTGTGCAGGGAAGTGCTTCCCAGCTCTGTGCACAGCACCCCCAGGGAGGGCTCTTTCTGCCCTCAGGGGCCCCCCAAAAGGAGTCCTGGCCTGGTGTCACCTGGGGCTACCCTGTGGCCCCTCAGAGGCCGTCCAATGTAAGCGGCCTGATTAAGAGCCCCCACCCCGGCTGGTGCACCCCTGGCCCTGACAGCTCCTCTTTGGTGCCCACACAGCCTCTTCCTAAAGGAGGGGGCGGCCCGGCAGACAAAGCTCACAAAGCTCAGAGCGCAGTCCGAGGAAAGCAGTTCTGAGTGTGGCTGCTCTTCCGTCACCCGGGTTTTCTTCCTTGGATGCTGTGAAGTGAGAAGCGGAGGCCTGGCTGAGCCAGAGCACGGTCCTGCCCTCGGGGGCCAGGGCGCAGCTCTGCCACGAGGGAGCGGAGGGGCCGGCCAGTGGTCATGAGGAGCGGGAGACGCGAGCCGCCGGGACCACTGGGTGAGCGCTTTGTTCTGATACGAGGGCGAGCCCATCCCGGGGACGCTGTGCTGATCCCTGACCGGCCCTGCAGAACCCGGGCCTGTGGGGCACTTTGCAGGCCAATCAAATGCTTCAGGGTGCAGCCCCCAAGGAGCCCATCTCAGCTGGGTGCGCTCTGTCCAGCCCATCCCCACCCCAGGGGCACCAGGCACTGACTGGAGGATGTCACAACCTCCTGGGGGGTGTGGGGAGGGAGGGCTCCTGGCATCTGGTGGCTGGAGGCCAGAGACGGTTCAATGCCCTGTGGGGCACAGGGCGGTCCCGCTGCAGAGAATGACCCACCCAGATGCCACCAGCAGCTGCGGCCAAACTCCTGGCCCCTGTATTGGACCCTCACACAAAGATTTCTTATCAGCATGGAAAAACTTCCTAATGTAAAACTTTCAGAAATACGTATTTATGAGTACTGGTGGTGGGAAGATCAGAGAAGAGGCTAGGAAAACAAGCAGGCTCAGCTCAAGTATTTTATAATATTAATATGAACCTGATTTCTTCCCTATTTTTTCCATTTGAATAACATGCAGCAGGGTGGGTGTAGACGTCTCTCCCCCCTCAGTATTGTGTTTTTATAGGTGCACAGAAACCACCTCTGACACAGCTGTGTTTCTTGCCCCTCTGGCCCGCTCATCCCATAAAAGAACTGAATTTAATTAACTTATCAATGTGTTTCTTTGTTCCAATTCAAGTTCAATTAGTTGGATAAAATGTCATAATGGGTATGAAAAAGCTTTGGAAAGAGTTTAAAGCACTACACACATACGAAGTGCCATCCACGGGAAACAATTTGTCCCAATTATAACTATGATATTTGCATGGCTAAGTAATAGCAGACCCCATGTTTGTACAATGTGTCAGTATTTACATATCGTGTATGCATGCATCATTGCATTAAGAGGGCACAGTGAGCAATATGCAGACTTTCAGAAGCATAGAGAAGGCCTGTCTAGAAATTCAAGCCCAAAGCAGCCTACTTTCTGGAACAAGTAGATTCAGCTATTACTCAGATATCTTCTCCAGTTTTGTGGGAAAATCCAAGCGAAGCACTTGGTTTTGTCCGGCACACATCTGTTAGGAGCTCCTAGCTGCTGTCTTAAGTAACTGTTTCCCCAGGATTAACCACTCGTAGTGTTACTTTTATAGTCAAGCAAAACTTGCGCTATGATTCCATGTGGCGAACGGGTACGGATCTTCCTAGTAATGAAAGGGGCTCCCTAATTACAGGTGGCAAAAGCCGTGTTCACACTGATGACCCAGGGGGCAGACGGATGGTGTGGCCTCCCCAGATGGACAGCAGAAACCTGCATGTCCATGCCCCACCCCGGCCATCTGTCCTCAGTGTAAGTGGCCCTGAAGATGCCCTGGACCTACTATCTGTCCCACGCTCCACATGATACGTGCAATCTGCCACGGGGTTTATAAAATGAATTGCAGTGAAAATTTCTGCCCTTGACCTTGACCCTCCTGGAGGGAGAACCACTTGCAAGGGGTCCCCACACGAGGCTGTGGAAGAGAGCTGTGGGCAGGGGGGGACTTGGGATGGGCTCTGGATGGACCCAACAGCCCCCTCCACACTCTTCAGCTCACCCGAGGAAAGGCCAGCCCGTGACCTTGGACGGGGCCTCATGATGTGGCTAAAAGGCTCCAGCATGAATGAGGACACCGAGGCACAGTCAGCGTGGAGTGGGCCCCACACATCTGTGGTTGGAGAGATGGAGGGTGGGTGAGTGGGCAATGCTCGCTGGCTTGGGAGGCTGCATGCAGCCCTCTGCAAGCTGGTGTGTGGGGTCAACAGCAGGAGAGGAAGTTCACGCAGAGCCACACCGGGCTGTTTGTTTCGCAGCATCTCGTCTGGAGGCATGGGCAGCAGCCGCACAGGCATGCCCCATGAGCCGCACTTCTGGGCGTTGTTTTCCATTCTGCTTAGAGGCCCCCAGCCCATCTCAGTACTAAGTACCTGACTAATCAACTGGCCAGGACAACCTAAAACTGAAACACTGATGGAAGAGGGGAGGTGCTGGAGAGATACAAGACCACACGGGCACCTGGGTGCGAGTTGACACCCCCATGGAGGACAACACCTGCACCAGGTGAGCTCTGTCCATGTGCTGCCAGGGGGCCTGGCCGCCCACCTGACCAAGGGGGGAAAGTGAATCAATTAATATAAACAAATTACCTTTTTACCAAGTTAAATAAAAGCTGATACAAATGAAGCCCTGTGTGTACGGCAGATTTATGCTTGCTATAACCATGCCCTTCCAGGATGGAAACGTTTTAATGTGATATTAAAAAAGATTGAATTAAAGTTTAATGAATGTGACACTCCATGTGAGAAACGGCACGGTGCCCCTCACGTTTTCATAGATGGCCATGGCACCTGTGCCACTTACCAGCTGCAGGGAGGCTGCTGGGGGTTTGGCCCTGCTCCCTGCTGGCCTGCCTCCCACCCCCGTCCTGTCCCCAGAGGCACAGCTCGCAGGTCTCTCCCACCCAGCCCCACATCACAGTCATGAAGGCCCTGCGCCTGGGCTCAGGTGGCCAGGAGGTGGCGGCCTGGCCGAGCTTGGCCCACGCTCGCTGAGGACCACAGAGGGCAGAGGTGGCAGCTGGGGGGCATGCAGGCAGAACAGGAGCACCTGTGCCACCAGAAGTCCCCTGGCCGGGCACATGGGGGAACGGCCTGGAATGGCCGCAGACCCCGTGTCTCCGGGGACTCGGGTCAGATCCCCCTGCAGCCTGAGGCAGCCCAGCACCTGCCACAGGACAAACGGTTTCTCTCTCTTGGGAAAAGGGTGCAAATGAATGAGCTGGCCCTAAATCAGATGTTCCAGGATCTGTGCCCACCTTGCACAGGAGGATAAACTCCACTTGACATGAGAGGGCCGAGGGTGCCCGCTGTGCTCGCACAGGCCTGCATCAGAAATAGTTCGCATTGCTTTCAGGGAAAGGCATGCAGTCCACCCACTGAACCGGTCAGGCAGGTAGATGTGGCTGAGAGCTGGGCCCGGGCTCTGGGCACTCCTGCATTCAGATCCTGGTCACTCCCAGCCTTGCTGCATTTACTTTTCTGTGCTTCTGTCTTTCCCCCTGTGAAGTGGGAATGGCACCCCGTTCCCGGGAGGCCCCTGGAGAGCAATGAGGGAGCACGTGCTGTGAGCGTGTGCACAGCGCTGTCCAGCGCTCTACACAGAACCCCATGCAAAGGACACGGTGAGGCCGGTGTCTCCTCCACGTTGTCACTACCCCTTCAGACTCATTTTCTCTTCCTTCCAAAGGGTGTTTCCTAAGTACCTCTGATCGAGTTTTAGAAAATAGTGCATTATTTCACTGCTAATTTACCCTTATTTTGGAGCCTGCTTTGTATCACTAATGGACGAGGCCCCGAGAAGACATGAGGGGTGGTTAGGGACCCTTCTTCGCACACCAGATTGCTTTGCTTTAAAATGGGAGCAATAACACCACCGTGCAGGCTGGCTGTGGAGACTACGTGGCTTCCTGGGCCTGGGAGCCGGGAATGACCACTGAAAAGGGTGCTGGTGGCCTGAGCACCCTGTGCCTGGGACACACTTGTGAAGAATGAGCACTAGACCCTCAGCCGCTGTTCTTACCTGGATGGGAAAGTGGTAGGCGCCTGAGTGGCAGGTTACTTGGGCCACAGCTTCCTCATGAGGCCCCCTCACCGGGAGGCCAAGCAGAGACGTGCCCCTGGAGTTGCTATGGTCACCCCTGTGCATGCGGGGGGCCAGCACAGGCTCCTGGAGCTGCACAGACCTGAGCTGAGAACGAATGGCACGGCAGGTGACATGCACGCAGAGAATGCCCCCTGGGCTGAGACCGCAGTGCGGGACGGGGAGGGACATGGTCCTGGTGTGCCTGCTGAGCCCTTTGCTGCGGCTGCCTTGCTGACACTCCCCCTGGGCTGTGAGGGTCTCACGTTATCACCCTCAGCTTGTAGCCCAAGGTTCTGAGCTGCTGGCCAAACCAAGGTCAGGAGTGTCAAAGGAATAAATCAAACTCAGAACTCATATTCTGCAGGTGGGCTGTACGTTGGTACCTCTTAAAACTGGAGGTTTCTATACACACCTGCACGAGGCCCAGCCACTCTGCTCCCAGTGTGTGGCCACCGAAATGCAGGCACACGGTCACAAGTCAGAGGATCTCCCTTGTGACCCTGTGGCCTGACCCTGGACATGTCCCCAGTGCCGTCAACAGGGGCGATGAATGGACGGTGGCCCTATCCCCAGTGGACAGCGAGTGTACCATTGACCACAGCTGCTCACAGCACCACGCGTGGCCTCACAGCGTCACGCCCAGCTGAAGAAGCTAGACCAGAAAGTCCACATACCGAGGTTTGAGGGGAGGCAAGGCTGCTCCAGAGCGTTGGAGTCTGGGAAGGCGGCCGCCCTCTAGGAGGGGCCTGGGGAGCTTCCCGGGGGCGCTGGCCCCACTGGGGTCCTGTCTGAAACCTCATCCAGCCGTGCATGTGTCACTCACGTGTTTTTCAGTGTGTGTCACACCCAATAAATTTTTTAAAGTCCTGAGCTACAAGTATAGGGCTTGCTGTAGGCGTCAGGAGGGTGCCACCCACTGGTGTCCTGGCCAGAAGGGGGTGCTCTGGACGAGGAGACACACCGCTGAGGACAGGGACCCGTTTCCAAGCAGGGGCTGAGTGAGGGCACCGTCTCCCTCGCACGGACCCGGGAACAGGGCCTGCTCACTTTTAGGGACCTCGGCCAGCCCCGGTTTGACCTCTCCTCCCGAGGCGGCGTGGGACCCTGTGTTACTACAGCCAGTCAGGCCCTCCACGGTCCCACATTCTGCTTTAAGACAGTCTGGCCGCTGAGCTCCCTGCCAGATGACCTCGTGGGCTGTTCTCCGCGCTTCCCTCCGACACTGTGACTCGGGGACACAGCTGGGGGAAGATGTGGTCTCCAGGGGGCAAGGATGCAGACCCCGCCCCCGGGGGTAACGCTGCTTAGCCACCGTGCTCGGGCTCCCCCCCTGCAACACGGAAGCTGTGGCGCATCTGCCTTGCAGGGCAGCTCGAGGAGACGAGGAGGCACACCATGCATATGGAGTGTCCGACGCGGGTCTCCTAGGTCACAGCTGTTGTCACTGTGAACAGCCGGGGCCGGGAAGGAGGCGGGGGGTCAGGAGCACCAGGCAGACCGCTCTGAACAGAGTGAGCTGTGAGCCCGCGGGCCTGGCCCCATCCGAGTGGGGTGTACGGGCCTGACCTGGCCAGAACGGGCTGTGGGCCTTTCCCCTTTGCGCTGGGTCCCCAGGTGAGGGACCAGCAGCGGAGGCTGTCGGGGGAGGAGCCCTGTGTCCACTTTGCAGCCCCTGAGCCCTGCAGGTGGGCTGGAAGAGCGAAGCCCCCTTCCCACCAGCCTCCCTGCTGGTGGCTCTCAACACCACGCCTAGAAAATGTCCTATTTATGACTGTCTAAGTCCTTCGACCACGATCTCAGAGCTGCTTGCAGGATGATTCACATTTGGGCCAGAATTCCATCTCTGTTTCCCCAGGCAAAATAAACCTACAGCTCTCAATCCAGCTCCTCTACTGAGGGTCAAGTCAATATATTACCAGCCAACTTCAGGTCCAACAAATATTTGGTTCCTGTAAAGGTCCCGTCACTCTGATACCCACAGCCCTTACACAGACCAGTGACAAAGGACAAGGACGGAAGCGGGCAGCGACCGGAGCCTGCGGAGGGAGCCTGGGAGGGTGTGGGGCGAGCAGCACGGGGACAGCCTTCCTTATAAAAGAGACATTGTGCTTCTCAACTGCGGGGACCCAGTTCCCAGTTGTGTAGATGTCCATCGGTGCCAGCTGTCAAACCCCGGTCCATCAGCCAGTCCCACCCCTGGAGAGGCCCACGTGGTACCCTAGGGCAGAATGACCCAGGAGGCCTGGGACCTGGACAGCTGCAGCTGTGCTTCGAGGTGGCGAGTGACACATGGGCCCAGAAAGAAGCACCCACAGCTGCTCTAAGAATTCACTGTGTGTGTGTAGGGGGCAGACAGGGTTGCCCAAGGCTTCCTGGAGGAGGTGACCTTTGAGGTGGGCCTTGAAGGAAGATGAAGATGTGAGTGACAGGTGACAGGGAAAGTTCTCCCCAGCCACTGAACAGGAAGGCAGGAGACCAGGAGGGAAGTTGTATGAGGTCCAGGGGAAACCATTCTGTTGGGGGGCTGTGGCCAACCACAGCCAGAGGTACTGGGTGGCAACCAGGGGGCTGCGCGGGTGCGGGAGGGCACCATCTGGAGACCGCAGAGCCTTCCTGGGCAGCACCAGACACCACAGCCAAGAGGTAACAATTCTAAGGCAAAGAAGGCACATTGCTGTTCACAGATGCTGACAGACAGTAAGATTTCCACCCGCAGCTGGTATCTCAGGATTTTACAGAGTGGAGCATCATATTTTAGGGGTAAAAAAGGAGGGAGAGAGAGAAAAGGGGCGGGGTTTTTTCCATATGGTGAAGGTTCTCATTAAAATCAATTGTAGACTTTGCTAATGGCTGGGTTAACATCATTTGGAAATCATTGTAAATATCAGCTGCATCTATATTCAGCATTGGGAATTTTCTTATTGAAAAAGCCCGTACAGCTTTGTGAGTGTGTTTCAGTTCAGCGTTATTCACTTAAAGCTGTTTGAAAATCCGATCAGAAAGATCTTCAACCCAGAAATTTAGTGATTTGAAATACCCAACATCTACACACTCTCGGCTGCTCCTGAGTGACGTTAGGGAAAGGACCTAAGACCGCAGACACTCTCTGTGAGCTGCGGTTTTGGACGGGCCTGACCCTGCCTCCTGTGGAGTTGTCCTGGAGGATGGTGACTCAGGGCGTAAGGCCGAGCCCTGCAGGGGGTGGGGACCCACGGAAGCGGGAGGCAAGCTGCAGCCTCCCTTCACTCCCGTCAGAGGGATGGGTGCCACGTGTATTATCCGAATGCTGTGGTTTGCCAGGTGGGCTGATGGCTTCTGCTACAGAAGAGGGAGAGATCTGTCCTGCACACAGTTCCACTGCTGTCTGGTGCGGGAGGAATGCCCTAGGGGTGCCAGGAGGTGACTGGCCATCCCCTCACTGCTCCTGGTCATTGTTTGGTGGTTGGACCTCCATAGTGGGGCTGTCGGGGGGGTTACATGGGTGGTAAAAGTGGGAGGAACGTGTGTCCTAAATTATTTTGGGAGGGGGGGCACATCATAGATGCGTGGGGCAAGTGTACCGGCGTGGGGCACATGACGTTCCAACAGTAGGGAAGTCTCAGCTGTCTGGGACTGTCACCCACCTGCTGGTGGGTGTGTGTGTCAGAGCCCCCGGCCCACGTCACAGCACCTGGCTTCAGTTTTCAGAGGCAGAGCCTAGAGAGCCACATGTGGGGACCACTGGCCTAGAGGACACCTGAGATTTTCTTTTATTCCTCTCCCATCCCTTTAATTCCATGGCTCGTACTGTGACTCCCCTGAACACATTTTCCTGACGCAGATAATTCATGTAAAAGTCCCTCCACTAAAGCAAGTTAGCTGCCCACTCAGAAACACTCCCCTCCCCGGATGCAGGAAAAAGATTCTGAAAGAAATGTATCTTCACTTCAGCCAGACCAGCACTTTCAAACTGTTACTCAACACAGCGGGTACCTCTCTGCAAATGTGCTCATGAATCATATATTTATGCATTACATGACTTTGTGGCCATTGTACAGATGGAGAAAGAGGTGCGGAGAGAGATTTAATGTGAGGCAGCTGTCCAACAGGCATTGAAGAGAGCCAAGCTTCTTAATCAGAAATGGCGCTAGTCACTTTGGGATGAAGTCCTGGACACCCAGCATCTGGCTCAGCATTGATTTCCTGCCCAGAAGGCACTGGGACACTAACCTGCGAAACACTTTTTTCCATGGGCCTACTGCAGATTAAGTATCTGGAAAATTCCTGCATTCCTGATAAGATGCCCACAGAAGAAGAGTTCCCCTTATCTGTTCTTGGGAACTGTCAGGCTTGCCTCCCGGGATATGAAATTTCCAAAGAACACCTTCGTCTGCATGGATTCTTTCTTGCTTCCACCACTGCAAAGTCTGTCATCAAGCCCACTGTTTTCCAAGATGTAGGTGAGGTGTCTGGCCTTGATGAAGGCCTAGCAACAGATTGGAGCCAGGCTTCTGCCCTGCAGCCGGAGCTGGGCCAGCGGGCGTTCCATGTGCCGCATCTGACAGTCCCTCTCTCGAGGGTGGCACCTGGGGTGTGCGTGCCTGATCGGTGTGTGGGCTCCAAAGGCCCCCTGAGGCTCCACAGCCAGACCCGCCACAGAGATCCTCGGACACAGGGGAAAGAGGCCTGGTCGCTGGGATGGACCATCCCCTCTCTGAGCTGCCTGTTGGCAGTTCGGGTGACGTGCTTCATCTCATCTCCAGCCAGAAGAACGGGAGGGTCAGCGGCTGAGTCTCTGAGACCATGTAGCACTGAGGCCTCCCCCCATTGTGACCCAGTTCTCAAAGGGGGGGGCTCTGAAGACCGGAAGTAGGTCTTCAGGGAGAGAGGCGTGGCGGGGGCGGGGCCATCTCACAGGCAGAATCACTCTCAGACGTTCTGGGGCTGCCTTCGGCACACTGACCGCACAAACCGGAGTGTTTTCAGGACCCTGCATCCCCTTCGTGGTCACTGCCGAGCCTCCCACTCAGACCTCACATCCGATGCAGCAGAGCCTGGGCGAGGGCACCCCTCCCACCACCACCAGTGACTTAGCATCCAGTAACCACTTCAGCCTCTCTCCCTGGGTCACCCGCTGTTGTCCGCCAGTGTGGGGACTCAGTGAGCAACACATGACGCCCGGCTGGACGTCACGGAGGACCAGCTTCCAACAGGGGATGGTGGCCTCTCCAGGTCTCGGTCCCATCTTAGGGCAGTAAGACCCAACACGGGGGCCCCCCAGGCCGCCTGGGACTTGGAGTGCTGTGCCACACAGAATCCACTTCTGAATTTACTCCGGATTTAGGAGGATACAATGTTCTCTGAGCTGCATTTATTTATGAATTGATTGCCCAACTGATTGACTGGCCACATCATTTTTAGTGACATAGGGACAATGCTTATGCTTGTGCAACGTGCAGGGGTAATAGCACAGCTGGAGCTATGAGCCCAGGGTGAGTTCTGTGTGGGACGCCGTGCACCGTGACAGCACGATATGCCAAAATACCGATGGTGACTTTTTCCCCAGTGGTCAAAGAATGGGTGTTCTACATTATCTTGTTTGTACTTTTTAAAACAGGCCTTTTATTTTAGAATAGCTCTAAATTTACGGAAAAGTCACAAAGGCAGAGCAGCGGGAGCAGCGGCGTGCTCCGGGCCCCGGCCCCGTGGTCAGCGTGCCACCTTAGTGTGGCTCGGCTGCTGGAGTTAGCATTGTGACGTTGGCATGCGGTTAGAAATTAAAGTCTGTACTTTGCTCCAATCTCCTTAGGGCCCCGCTCGGGACCCCACCTTTAATCCTTGCGGCCCCTTAGGCTCTGCTCAGCTGTGACAGCTGCCCAGAGTTTGTTTGTTTTTGGTGACCTTGACTATTTAAGGTGACCATCAAGGTATTTTGTCCGAGGTACTATTTAGTTTTAAAGGCACCACCATTTGTTTTAGTTAGAGGAGAAGCTTGTCTCTGAGACACAGTGATCCAACCCATACGGCTGGCTTTTCCTCAAACTTTCTTTCAAAAAACACGCAAACTTCTCGGAGGAGCTGCTGTGCGGAGAGCCTCCAGTCGCCTTCTCCAGGGTCTCCCGCGCCCGCTGAAACCCTTCATCTCCATTTGGATTCCTGGCTTCCAATAAGGACTAAAAATAAACCAAATCTACTTACAAAATAGATGTTGAGTGGGCTAATTTAACATCGCATTATCTGAAGACGGTTATTATAATCAAGATGGCTCTGCCTTGTTCTACAATCTCCTAATTAGATGTGGTACCAAAAGCTATTCTGGCTTTTAGAAAAATTACCTTTGGAGAAAATGTATGTATTTATAAAAGTCTGTGGATGTGTGTGTATATATGTTTATTTTTAGTTGTTGCATCTGACTCATGAAACTACATTCTACTAAAGAACTCACACAACATGTTGCAAACTGATACAGCAAAATTAAAAAAAAAAAAACTGAACTCACAAAACGGGATGTTTCACTAAAACCGCATTGTAGGGGAACGAGAGTCGTTATTGGCCTGTGTGTGGAGTGGTTTGAATTGTTCCAGTGGCCTGGGGCATACCCAGAGCTTTCTGGAGTTCTGCCACCTCCTGGCTGGCACTGACTGTGACCCTTTCCCACATGTGAACCCTCCCTGCCCAGCTCTCTCCAGAATTAGGAGAGTAGGCCCTGATCAACACTCCGCCTCTCCGCATCCCAGAGGGCCTTCCTCTCACCACGTATGGGTGGGGCGGCCTTACATTCAAGTCTACTGCGCCTGTTCCTTTCTCAAGTCCTGTGGACTGGCTCCCGTGTATGTCATTCAGAGTCATATGAATATTCATTGAATCAATTCTTTGCAAGGTCTATCCTAAAGGGGGAAAGGAAACAAACAATGCAGATATAATTTAATGCTTCAACAGCTTTCCCCCCACATTTCTTTTACTAAATAAACCCCAGAAATCAGCTGCAATTGAGAACCAGACCACCAATGGTAAGAATGTTAGGCGAAGAAATACCCTATGCAAGTCAACTGTTGGAGCATTTATATTGGGTCCATAATACTCCAAGTTTAAGGCTGAGCTATTGCTATAATTGGATTTTAATAAGGACTGAGAATTGTCTAGAGTTTTATTTCCTGCTTGCACCACATATGAAAATAAGATGCATAACTTCTTCAATCTCCACCAAATGCCTAAGTTTTCTAACTTACAATTTTGGGAGTAACTCATTTCTATTGTAATGCGTCATACTGTTTACCCCCTTCCATAATCTACGTAAATATTTAACACTAATAATGATGACTGTTCTTGCCGTTGTTTGCATTCAGGAATATTAGTGGGGAGTAAATGCACGTCAAATCCTACACAATATGAGATTCATCTATGATGCTTGAACTGCGTTTGTCTTTCAAACACCATCTGCAGACTTTTAATGGACCTGGCCGACTTCTACACATCTGATTTCCTTTCTCAACGTATCAATAGAATTTTTCAACTTCTCTTAATAGGGAAGATTTTGCAAAGAATGGAAATTAGAGCTGGAAACTCCACGGAGACCTTGCAGAGCCATGGCACAAGCGGTAAACTCACTCAGCTGCACGCCGCAGATGTGGCGCCCCGGGTTCCCTAAAACACACCAGCCCCTTGGTGTCCTGGGAGTGCAGACTTTCTCATCCACTCATTTTTCCACCTTTCTGTTTTCTGCCAGTGTGTACGGATGTCTGTCCTGTACCAGGTGCCAGGGACACAGAGAACAAACGTGGCCCCACCCAGGCCCCTGGCTCTTGGCACGGACCCTGGGAAACAGGTGCCATATGACAAGACAGGTGAAAGCAGGCACATGTTTCATGGCCCCTGTGGCCCCGGCTAACAAGCAGCCCAACTGCACAGACCCAAAGTATGCCCCCGTGGGGGTGCTTCCCCCTCAGGGCCACAGGGGCAAAGGCAGGGACAGTCACACCAGAATCTCTCAGTCCTGGACCTCATGCTACATGCCTGTTCACTGGACCCCAGTGCGCTGACAGTGGGTCCCAGGTGGCCGGGACAGATGGGGAGGCCGTTTGCAGGGGGCCTCGGACTCACTCGGAGCCTCCCTCGGAAGCCCAGGGGCAGCATGTCGCTGCGCACGCCGGCTCTGCGTGTTCCATTGGGGCACCACTGAGCTCTTCTCAGCCACTGCCTCGGGGTGAACCCTGACCGCCCGGCGCCCATCAGATGAGGGCGACACCCCTCACATCACACACCTTCCTTCTAAGACACGAATGACAGCAGATGCGAATTCAAAAGCCATTTCCACAAGAAAAACAGCCGCAAGCCCTACATCTTGAGCGAAATGTTAATGAGTGGAACACTGAACTCAAAGTGTGTCACGCAGGAGGCCCTCCCCAGCCAGTCAACGCGCTTCCGATGCCAGCTATGGGTGTTTGATCTTTTCTCCCCCATTAATCAGACACTTCTTTTAAATCGAGCCCTTGGGGCAGCACCAGGGGTAGGGGCGACTGAGCCCGGTGTGGGCAGGGAGGTGGAGGCAGCGGCGGGCGGAGAGCAGGAGAGCGCGGGGAGGGGTGCAGCCACCAGGGGGGAGCCCGCCTGGCTCTGGAGCGGGCTGAGGCCGTCAGTCCATCTCCGAAAGCAAAGACTCCAGGGCTGCCAACGCCCAGGTTGTGCCAGGCAGATAGGTAGGGCCAGGTGCTAAACAGAGGGGCTGGGACCGGGATGCCGTGTCTCTGGAAAGCAGCCCACCCACCAGCACTTGGGAAGGACAGAGCCGCCTTCCTGCTGGGCACGCCCCCAGCCTACTCTCATTTTGGGGGAGACAGAGCACCAAGACGCAGCGTCAACTGTGCGTGCAGAGCAGGCATCACTGCCCACGTGCTGCGTGACCTCGGGCGGTGACCTAGCTCCTGCGGGCTCAGCGTCTCCATCTGCGCGGGAGCGTAAGACCGTATGCCTCCAGAGCGGACGGCCCTGCACGCCACCAGTGCCAACGGTCAGCGTCAGCATCCTGAAATGAATGTTTATGCAGTATCAGCGTTAGTATTTTTAACGTTTCTGTCACCAGTTAACTCAGGGGCTCCCAACCTCAGCCCTGTGGATACCCGGGCAGGTCTGCTGTGGGGCACCCTGTGTGCCGTGGGAGGATGGGCAGCACCCTGGACCTGCGCCCTCTCTGCTGGACGCAGCGAGTGCCTTCCCCTAGAACTGTGATACCCCAAAATGCCAAACTTCTCCTGGGGGTCAGTTACCCATGGTTGAGAGCCACTGAGGTAAAGGAGGAGAAAGCCCAGGATGTCCCCACAAGCAACCCGGGCACAGATACGCTGTGAAGATAATGTTTGAGGACCCATTCTGAGCCTCTTTTCAGTAGTGAAAGAATGTGTCTCTGGAGACAGTGGGAGAAACGGGGTCTACGGGCACTGTGCCCCTGCATGTCAGAGCAGGCCCATCTCAGGCAAAATGCAGGACAAGCATCCCAGAGGGAACTGGGGGTCCTGGCCCCAGTGGATGTCCAGCCGAGGGGCTACCCCACCAGGACAGGCCCCAGGCCACCTGCAGGATGCTGCCTGGGTCCTTGCACGCTGAGACCTGGGACCTGAGTGCCCTTGTGACGTCTGTACGTGAGTCCCTGTCCCGAGGACAGCCGTGCCCCTATGTGAGGCTGGGGCACAGGGCCACTCATGGCCTGGGCCCCACAGAGGGGCTCCTGAAGAAACCGCAAGCCTGCCGTATCCCTTGTCTCAGCTGACCTGCGTATCCCTCCCTCCAGGGTGAGCCACAGACAACAGAGCTCCAGTGGCCAAACACCCCTGCAGGAAGTGCCCGTTTTATCACAGACCCACCTGATGTGAGCGCCAGCAGCAAATGGCCAGTGAGAATCGGCCGTTATGCAGACTGTGACCACTTGCACCTTAGACTCCATTAAGACCAATGCTACGCCCAGATTCAAGGGGAAGCATGACCCACGTCCTCCTGAGATGCGACCTCCGTCCCTCCGACTCAGGGAGACACAGGGCAGGGGCCGATCCCACCCTGATTTCTGGATCCGCAGACACACACAGGCCCCCAACACCCATGCTCCAGCTGGCATGCTCATCCAAGTAAACGTTGGGGTGCTTTTTCCAGAGAGGGTTCCCTTCACTTTTGGCAAAACCACTCTTTATGTTACGACCCCTTCTTCTGTTTCTCCTCATCCTCTTTTAAAAGAGAGTCCTTCACATCTGCAGTGACGTCGGTGCCCTGCAGCGCCCGGGTTCAGGCGCTGGTCAGCGCTCTCCCTGTGCTCCCCTTGGTGTCGGCACCACACCCTCCCTCTGGTCTGGAAGGGGCACCTTCCCCCAGGGCCTCTTCTGTCCTCTGCTGCTCTGCAGGCCAGTTACCTGCACTCTCAACCAGCACCCAGGACACCTGCAGCTGGCATCTCGCAGGACGATGTGACCGCGAGGCGCCTCCCGCCAGGTCTTGGCCATTTTGTACAGGGGACAGTGTTGTCCACACAATTTGTAAGTCATCTATGTTTGCAGGTGCTCTAGGCTCTCTCCCTGGGATCCTGTCAAGCCATTAAAAGAATATTCGTCTGTGCCAACTCCCCTTTGGCCTACTGAAATGCTTGCCAATCAGTGAATTTTAATGTCATTCCCATGGCTTTATTACGTAACATGTCCAAACAACCACCTAGACCCTCCTTTGTGTTTTGTCCAGAAATGTTAAGAACATCTTCTAATGTAATACTCGGCATCTCCACCATAGGGGACCATCCAGTATGGAATAATTCTTTTAGAAGTTAGTCTTGGTAAGAGTATTTTCTGCCAGGAACAAACAAGGAAATTAAGAATGTTTCTCCTTTATGACATCTGCCATTATTTTAACTGTCCCTATTTCCCTCTACCCTGGGTGTCAGGAAGCTGGCAGCCAAGCGCGGTTCCCCTGGAGCACTGAGGAAGGCTTCCCAGGGTGCGGGGCTGCGTGAGCTCGGACGAGAACGTCACCTCCAGCACGGTTCTATTTTACGCTTGGCTGTCTAGTTTCTCTTAGTCTCTATTTTACTTTGTATTCCCGGAGCTCCTCCCGACTACTAACATGCACCACCAGGACACTGGTGGGTATGAACACGTCTTCACTCCTGCTACCAGCTGGGTGAGTGGAGTGACTTGGTTTTGTTTATTTGTGTGTCTTTAACGTAACAATCTAGGTAAGTGTCCACGTAAACTTAGAAGAGTGAATCCTGAGTACAAGGTGGGGGTGAGATTTTCACATACAGCTCAGATGCAAAGAGCACTTCCTGACCATACAAACTTCATGTTGCTCCCCAAGGTTGTCTTTCAATAAAGAAGAAATCTTTAGCTATTTCCTGCTAACATTTTCTTTAACAGAAACACCTCTGAACCAGATGCCACAAACCAAAAGAACCACCTTAGCCTTGGAAGAATTCAGCGCAAGGACAACCTCAGAAAGCAGAAAACAGGCTCTCAGAAAATGCCTAGGTTTGAGAAATGGAGTATCCTGGTCACACTCAACCAAAAAGACAAACTGGACGGCTGGGTTGCTAAGACATGACAAAAACCTCAGGGAGAGTGGGTTTGAAGCTCCAGGTGAAAGCCTGCACCCTATTCCCCTTTGGGCCTCTCAGACGGTGCAGCGTGGAGGCCCATCCTTGTCTATGCTGGTCTCTCGGGTTAGACAGCCCACACCGACTGCTTTCTTCTGGGTCACTGCTTGGACACCCCGTTCCCACCCCCTTTCTCATTTGCATACGTTTAGCCAGGAAAGATCAAGCTTGCCATCGAGTCTCAGAAATGTGACCTGCATTGCTCACGTGGTCTAGAGTGACAAATGCATTTGCTGGGACCAATCAGCTCCCACAGGACCTTCACCCTGCACTGCCGCGGAGCCAGGGGGCACAGACACATTCTCACACACAGAACGGCTGTGTGACGCACACGTGTGTCCAGTTTAGCAGTGAAATCACTTACCTAGGAGGAAGAGAACAGGAAAGTTTCACCAGCGGACTGTAGTGGTGCTCCCCACAGGGGCCTGAATAGATGGACACCGTCAGGTACGCCACTGTATAATGGCCAGCATTCTGCACTCCTTTATATCAGCACGGCATGCCATGCTTTCTAGAACATGCTCCTCCGTGGGCTCCTGGGGCCTCATGACAGCTGCTGGGCAGCCAGGGTGGCCGTGCCCGGGTCACGGAGAGACATGTACTCAAAGGAACTGATATTTAGCGGGTTGATGGGGGCCCCTGGTCTCTCAGCCAGGCCTCTCAGCTGCACCTCTCACCTGATATAATGATTCCTAAGTGTACTCGCAGCATCTGAACGGGTAGCCAGGGAAATCCTGGAACCAATGGCGTTTCCTAAAGAGGCTGTAATTGCACCTGTGCCCATCTCCCTGGCCCTCCTTTCCTCGCATGTCTTATGGCTCTTCTGCATGGAAGCAGGCATAATAATGCCTCCTCTGTATTACCTTAAGCCACAGCCTTAAAAGAGCCACTGACACTGGAATGACAGCTTTAAAGGTCAGCTGCGGAGAAGCAGCTTGGAAGAAGCTGGGCTGTGGGGCTCCCTGCCCCCCACTGGCCTTATTCCCAGAGCATAAGCAGGTATGACCTATTTACATCTCTAGAAAAGACATGATTCTGGTACTAACCAGAGAAGATCTTGGAGGTCAGTGGCAGTTACAGGAATAGGTCTTTTTCCCACCACTGCATCAGGGCTGGTGTGGCAGACATGGGGTAACAGTCTCCCGGAGAGACATGCTCAGGGTGTGGCTGCACAGGGAGTCACGTGCCCCAGAAGTTTAAAAATAACGAGCTTGCCTGTCCTGTCTCCTCGCCAGGAGGACTCATATGCGCTCGGTGTGTGCACGTGTCCCAGCGTGCATTCGGTCCCCAGGCTCGTTTGGGGGCCTTGTGGCCGTGGGACAAGGGCCTGACAGGCTGATGACTTTAAAAGGACACAACTTGTAATGATCAAATATGAACATTTATAGAAAACACCTCCACCTGCTCCTACAGAGGCACTGTCGAGCCGCCATCCTCCACTGCGATACCATTTTGTGACACAAGGGTCTGGCCTCCCCACGGCCTTTACCTCCCCACGTCTCTGGGGAGGAGCCCACACTGAAAAATGCAGTCACTGCCTCCTCCCGTACTGTCCCCACCTCACACGCATCCAGGGCCACCTGAGTCCCTTTGAGGAAGCTTTGTCGTGGCCTGAGGAGACTCAAGGCCCGGGAGGCAGACAACCACCGGGTGGGCATCCTACATGGATTCTCTCCAGCTCCACAGAGCAGAAGTTTAATGAGCAAGTACTGTGTGTGGGTGCTGGTGCCACACAGGCACTTAGCTCACTCTGCAGTTCCAAAAGCCAGTGTGAGTAATGACTTTATAATTTGTAAGAAACACCTCCTGTGTTCATTACTACTATAGATCCTATTAAAAATTTAATTTCCATTTCCAAGTGCAGCCTATCTTATTTTCATTATCTGACAAACACTACGGTCATGTACAGAAATTACTGACATGCACCCCCTTGCTGAAGCCAAAGGAGGCTCCTGGGACTGGGCGACTCCTCCTCGCTGAGGAGAAGCCCCGACAGCTCCTGATGGGAGAGTGACTGTTGGCATGGCAACAAGAGCTATCATAAAATTAATAGTAATAGTTAGAGTGGCCCAGGCAATGAGTCAGTGGCATGGAGATGGGCCTGGTGCCCTTCAAGTGTTTCGGCGGATTACCCATTGGCATCCCAACCACCTCAGAGCTGACGGAATTGTGACCCACAGCTGGGCATGAGCAAGAGGTTCAGGGGTGCCAGGGGAGCCACGACCACCCGGCTAAGGGCCTAGATGCCCTGCCCATGGGGCCCCATTGCTGCTCCCAAAGTCTTGCTTAAACCACTACCCCCTGGGGAAAGTGAGGTGGGGAGACCAGAGCATAGTGCCCAGTCCCTGTGCCCCCAGGACAGCAGGAGGGTGCGGGGCCAGGTTTGTGGGCAGTACCTGTCACATGGTCCACAAGCTGCAGTCCAAATACTGGCTTTGCCCCCTCCCTACTGGGGACCTCAGGGACACTGTCTGCAGCACAAGTCCCAGTGCCATAAGGAGGTGGCTCACAGACTACGGTTTCTGTGCTACCCAATGCTCCCCTCTTACAGCAAGGTAGAGAAGAGGCTCTTCTGGAGAAAAAGGTCACACCACCACCCACTAAATGCTTTTTGTGCCCAGGCACACCATACCCATGGTCTCACTAATCCCCCAGGAGTCCTTCTAGGTGGGGAGACTGAGGCACAGAGGGGAGGGGTCTGTCCCACTTCTCAAGGCTGACAGTGGGTTACAAATGACCAAGCAGTCCTGCACGTCTGGGCTGCCTGAACTTCCAGGGTGGCTCCTGAGGGACTGGGTGTCGGGGCAGAGCACGGCTGGGACTCCGCTCCCATGTGCGGGCAGAACACCCAGGCCGCTCTCCAGTGGTGCCGGGTGAGCTGGAGCCTTCCCCGTGCAGCCCACAGACGTGGCTCCCGGTCGCAGCCCACTTACACGAGTGCCGTCTCTACTCCGAGGAGTCCAGAAGCCAGGGCCTTACCTCCAGGTTAACCCCCTTTCACAGCAGACGGCTAGCATAATCTCGTGCCTAGAGTTTACAGATCCTGGTTAAAAACCACGTCGGCTTTCGGGAGGTCCTCCCGGCACTGTCTGCCCTACCCTGCAAAGCAGAAAGGGTGAGGAGGCTGTTGTTGTGAGCCAGCAAGTTTATCTAAATTCAGCAGTTTTTAAACTGAATTATTTGCAAAGAGGTAACTGGAAGCAGGGGACATGCATCCCTGAATTTGCCCACCTTTTACTATGAAAACATCGATAAATCTGCTGTAGGGAGACTTTGAACATACGTCTGTGGCCCCAAGCCAGAACATTCTGGACTTCCGCCGTGGTTACCTGTCACTCTGCAGCTGACCTTTAGCCCCTCACCCGTCCCCCACTGTGGCTCCCACCCGTCCTTGCCAAGGCTGCTGACATTGTTCCCTGTGACGGACCTTGAAGTGGACGGTGGTGCGCAGTGTGACCCCTAGAGCACCCTGGAAACCGTACTGCAAACGGGAGTGACTAAGAACCTGATACATAAGATTCTAGAGAAGAGTCAACGTAGAAAAAGAGGAGAAGAGGAAAAGAGGTCGCAACGGACACAACAAAATACAAACATCAAGCGCAGATATGACTCCAACTGCGTCGATGATGGAGAATGCGAGGGAATAAACACCCCAGTCACAAGGCGGAGGCTGCCAGGAGACAGACGGTCAGGACCGAGCGCATGCTGTCCGCAGAGGCGCCCCTGAACACGGAGGTGGGTGGAGAGGAGTGAGGGGCGCACCACACACACACACACACGGAGGCGTCTGGAGGCTTCGGCTGCTGCACTGACATCAGACCAGAGACTCTGAGGCCGAGAGCCTTCACCAGGGAAAAGCAAAGCCCACCGGCCCATGACGGCTGAGCACTGGTGTTCACCGAGGAGCAGCCACCCGCTGGTAGAAGGCAAAACCCTAAGCAAGCCTGCGGGTGTCCTGACGGGGAGCACGGCGGCAGACACGCGAACTGCGGTGGGAAAGCGGGATGGCGACTGCCTGCCAAAGGGCACGAGAAAACTCTCTGGAATCAAGAGAATGTTCTACGCCTTGACAGGAGTTTTGGTTGCCGATGTGCATTTGGTGGGCATTTTTCTCTTCATAAAGGTTTGCCTCAAAAATATAAGCCAATCTTGAGCTTTGCCACGAGGGGATGCATGCTGCCAAGTTTGCATGGTGCCTGCGCGTCCGTTTGAAATATGGGAGACACCACGGAGGGGTGGGCGTGAGGTGGGCAATGAGTGACGCACACGGGCAGTCATGTGGCTGCGCAGCGTTCAGTCCACTCGGCCTCCCTGAAGTCAGAAATGTTCCTAAACATCCTGGGCATCTCGAGCGGCTTTACAGAGCAGGTACCCGGAGCAGCCTCTCCTCTCCAGCTCCCGCGCTCTGCCTAGGGTTCCCACGTGTCTCTTTGACCCTCTTTTAGTTTCTCAATGGCTGTTCCCACCTGAGAGCCTCTGCCCAGCCGTGCAGCCCACGGGGTCCCCTCGCCCTCCTTCCACACCCAGCCTTCCCCGCTATCAAGTAGCGCTGGAGCCCCCCTGGGTCAGGCTGGGTCCCCACCTCCCACCCAGCTTCTCACTGTGCTTCATAGCTAATGGTTGGGCGCAGTGTGTGTTCCCTCTCCCCCCACCCCCTTGGTGCATCAGCTCCAGGTCTGGGGCCATGTTTCGGCTGCTCACAGTTCCAGCGCAGAACCTCGCCTTGCACAGAGGAGACAGCCAGTTTTGGGTGCAACGGTGAACACGTGCCTCCCTCTGTACCTCACCCTAAATGACTGGCATGGGGTCATGCAGGGTCACAGGCCAATTCATTAGAACAGTGGGGGCACCCCTGCTGTTGGCTTCCTCACCCCCTGTGGGCCCTGCATCTCCACCTGCTGCTCCTGCCATTCGAGGTCGCTCTTCTTACCTCGGTTTCTGCAGTGCAGACACTGCACCTGGCAGGCAGCACACATCCACAGAACGTGGGTTAAGTGTATAACTACTCCCTTATTTGTGGTTAATCGTGTCAGGCATGCACAAAATGCTACCCACTCAGACAGTCCGTACCCAAAGTGCTCAACTTCTTGAAGAAAATAATAGCTAAGAACAGGTAAGGATTCACCAAGTAGGGAACGGCACCAGTTCTCGTAAGTGCCTTTCTCTCCCGTGCTTTGTTACCCCAAATTGATGTCTTTGACTAGATGTCTCTTAGAAAAATTCTTAACTGCTACGTAATAAAATCTATTAGAGAATAATTCACATTCTCCCACATACAGATTTTTGTAGATACAGAGTGTCTTAGAAGAATTATTCTCTCACGCATATTTTATTAAAAAGTCTGGCGCTAAACATCTCTCTTCTTAAAACAAAATTACTACCTGCAAGGAAATAGCTGTTTCTGAAAGGAAGGGAGGGGTAAAAAGCCCTTCCCACTGAGTCCTTCTGTATTTCATGATGAGCTGTTTAAGTATTGAAGGGACAGTGGATGACAATGCATTTGTTAAATGACAAACTTCACAGATAAAGATTCATTTATGGGCTTCTTTCATAGCAGCGCATGATTTTTCTAAATCTATTCAAGGTTTATAGATTTCAGCGATTTGCACACACAGCGTGTGAGAGCTGGGATGGAGATTTCCTTACCAAGTTTAGAGAAAAGGAGGATTAAGGTGCATTTTATGCAAACTTCTCTAAACTTTCGGAATGAGCAGAAGCAGTAATTTTTAAAATAATTGGAAGCTGGGATGTAACCCCCAGAGCTTGTAAGTGGGGGCTGCCCCTGCCACGGCAGGCTCTGGGCACACTGCCATCACCGACAGGCCCCTGGGTGGTACTGTGTAATAAGCTGCAATCAGATGGCCATTTCCTCCCCACCCCACGGCTTCGCCTGGGCAATGCAGCTGGTGAACTATCTCAGAACACAAACCTGGAGATCTCTGCTGGATTTTTGGGTGTTGCTTTGGGGGAAACTCCACAGGCCCCAGTGTAGGATGGAGGGGCTGCCTCCCCTCCACAGCTCGTTTGATGGGGCTGCCAGGTTCTCCCAGGGGTCCACCAAGAGGAACACAAACACACAAAGTAGATCTGCTCCCCTTCTGGGGTATGTGACCTCCCAGGATGGCCTGCGTGTCATAAACCCAGGAAGACCGGGCCAGGAGACAGGCTTACTGGGCAGGGGGCAGAGGTCAGGGGGACGTGCTGGGGAGGGATGCAAGACCCAATGGGACGCGACTGCCGGTCTGTCAGCATCTGCGTGGATGCAGTGGGCATCTGTGCTCTACGGTGCAGATCATCCCACGGGAGCAGCACCTGTCGGGAGGCCCCAGGGTCTCCCGGCTCCTTCATGCGTGCTGCGGCCTCTGCCAGCACCAAGGGGAAGCCACGGACGGTGCACGGGTTTCGGCAATGGAGGCATCTGCTATGGTGACTCATCAGCACTCAGTTTCTAGCTTGTGTTCCAAATATTTATGGGGCAACAGAGGCAAAGACCCGTGGAGGGGAAGACTGTTCTGTAAGGAGCAGAAAAGCCAGAGAACCAGCAGGCTGCTTCTGAGTGCTGTCTGGGAGTGGGACACAGGCCTGTACACGGGCAGGGGGCGCGGCCAGTGGTCACGGGCCCCGAAGGGTCCGCGTGGAGCGTGTGCTGCTGTTTTGGGGGTGGGCTTGCATTCCGCTTCTCTGAGAAAAAGATCAAGAGATGGGAAAACTGTTCTGGTGAATTTCCAGGGAAGTTCCTGAGCTGAAACTAGATGGGTTTGAATGATCCGCCTGAGGCTCAGGGTGCACGTACGTACTTTATTCGATCCCGTGGGGTGCACGTACGTACTTTATTCGATCCCGCGGGGCTCCAGCTCCTCTTTGCTGTGTGCATCTCCCCAGGCGGGGCCAAAATCCATGCCCTTGGATAACCAGCCCAGGCTGACAACAACCAGTGCTCACAGCTGGGAATGACATCCCGTCCCATCCGGCAGACCCTCAGGGCTCTCTGGCCCTGTCAGACACACTTCCCTCCGCCCCCCACGCCCCCACCACTGGTCACAGTGCTCAGGCCCCTGCACCCGGGCAGTGAGCCTCCCGCATGGCCTCTGGCTGCTTCACATGGTGTCTGCGCTTCCATCCCCACCAGCTTCCCTGCCAGTCAATGTAAACCGGCCCCCGCCCATCGGTCTAACACCTAATGTTCTGACTGTGTGCACAGCACTTCCCGCTCTCTGCTGCTGTCACTGTGAGCTGGCTGGTGCGCACATCTCTGCCTCGTCCCCGACTGAGCGAGCTGCCAGGGCTCATCTCATCTGACCTTCCCAGTCCCAGCAGTACGGCGCAGAGTAGGCAGCTGTCCACCTGCAGGAGTCTTCTGCTAGGAGAACAAGACCTCGCAAGCAGCCCCTGCCCGGCCCCTACCCCCTCCAATATCACCACCAAGGCCACAACTGCCACCACCACCAATGCCAATACTACCTACAGAGCAGAGGACATGAACGCAGATGGCTCAAAATAACAGAGAAAAAATTGCAGCCTGGTCTTAAAATTCTCCCCAAGGGAGTTCTTTGTCCATTCTTCAAGACTGAATCAAATACCCCATCCGCTGTCTAAACTCCGCATAATAACACGGTCTCATCTCATTCTGTGCTGTCCCTGATTCTCATTTTCTGCTTCTCACATCCCCTGATGAAGTTCACCACGGGAATCATACACGTGCTGCTCAGAACATCTGTCCTGCAGGGAGTCTGGAGGCAGGAGTTCTGGGTGGCTCACCTGGGTGTGCACGTGATGGTCGTCACCCCATGGTGGCCCACGCAGGGCTGAGTGTGCTGCACAGGAAACCCTCCTGAGCACTGATGTGCCACCCGTGGGCTGGTCTGTAAAGTGCACAAACGTGCGACTGGAAAACCCAGTGTGAAGATGCTTTGAGCTAATGTGCGGCCGGTCCTATCACATGCCCTGCGCCGTACAGCAGTGGAGTCAGCAGTACGATCACACGCTATTCTTCTGTAAGCAACTTTGTTGCCAAGGGTCTGAGGCAGGAGTGTGGTCAACAGCCATCCAGGGCAGGTTAGGATTCCTGATTAGTCAAGTGCACCTTGAATGTGACTGCACAGATCTCATATGAATTGCCCATTGTCGGGCAATTAAAGTACAATCAGCCATCCTCGTTAGCACCCTGATTACCCTGAGTGCCGTTTTATTTTAAGGGGCACTTTTAAGATCACTGCTTTGGACTTGCCACATGACAATTACATAGCCACGTGCTGTAGGCGTGAAGGGCCCGCTCAGTCAAGGAGTGCGGACTCACTACTGCAGATGCACATACGTGTAGGTGCATGTAAACAGGTGTAGTAACAAAACCACAAACTGCTGAATATCGAATATACCAGAGTTTTTGTTGTGCTTCTCTCTGGGTGATAACATCCGGCCTGAATTGCTTCTCCCTCCCAAAGACTTGTCTCCCAGAAGGCAGTGTCCTCGGCTGTCACCTAGCAGGTGCTCCCGAGGAGTCAAGAGTGAGCCTACGCTGGATGCGCTGTGTGCGCTGAGAGGACGTGGCGGGTGGGAAGTGACAGTGAGTCTGGGACTCCGTCTAAGAACTGGGCACAGAAGAGCCACGTGGGTTAAGCTGGGCCCTGGCACCCACTGCACCCAGAGGCAGGCGTGCCATGCGAGCTGGGCACCTGATGCTGTGTGCAGTGTGCCAGGAAAGGAAACACTTACAAGAAGGGCACAGGCAGTCTGCACCGGCTGTTCCCACTTCTCAGGGACCTATCTAAACAAAATCGCTGCCAGCTTGCTGGGTGTTCAAGTTGCTACAATTAAAAATGGCAGCAGCTCTGGACAGAGCCCCAGCCCTCGGAACTCAACGGACCCTGAAGGCCCTTGCGGCCGCTGCTGCCTGCAGCCAGCGAACTGGAGTCTGGGGCTGATCAGCCGCCCCTGCTGCATCTCCTCTTTTTCTGTCGGACAGCTGTACTCGAGCCTCAGAAGTACACCTCAGGGCAGTCTGGGTCACAGCCCGGCTCCGCGGCACTGCCTGCGAGGACTACCATCCAGGGCTCAGTGCTGCATTCTCCTGCGGGGCTCCAGTGGGACGGAGGAAACAGGGGCCTCCCGGGCTGTGCTGACCGAGGCCGGCTCCCTGCACTCAGCCTGCCGCGCCCCCGTCTCCCGCACCCGCCTTGGCTCTGGGAGAAGAGGAGCAGGGTGATGTCAGCCTCCTCCAGCTTCCTGCCTCTGCCAGTCTCGACCCCAAGGGGAAGACTGGTGCCCCATTTTCCAATCTCTCCTCAGGGGTGAAGTGGTTCTCTGACCCCCACCAGGTTCCAGAGTGTTAGTGATGGCTGGCACCCCACAAGATGCCTCCCTGGTACACGAGCATCCCTTGCCCTCCCAACCAGCAGGTAACCCAAAAACGGCCATCCTGCACATGCAGGCAGTCCCCAGGGCCAGACCCCTTTGCTGCTGCTGCACCACAGGGCAGTCAGCCGGCATCACACCACAGCCTGCATTTGCCTTGTCACCCATCTGTCCATCCCCCCATTGCTCCATCCGTCCTATTCTGGGATACATCAAAGTAAGCTTCAGACTTCAGAATAATTCACCCCTAGACATTTCACCATGGATGTCATTTACAAGACCTCAGTATTCATTTGTGGTTTATCCTTTTGATGTAAAATGTACATGGAGTGAAATGCGATCTTAGATGTGCAAAGGCACATGCCCGTGTAAGGAGCACCTTGTCGAGAGAGAGAGAGCATCGCCACTGCCTCCAAAAGCCCCCTCGACCTCCACTCTGACCTCCCCAGCACCAGAGGCAAACACTACGATTTTCCCAAACTATCGACGGGTTTGGCTTCTTCCGGAATGTCCCACAAATGGAGTCGCACACTAGATGCCCCAACGTGAGGCCGATTCACCTTGCACGCTTCCCAGAGCTGCCTACACGGCGGCACGTGTCGGTCGGGCTGCTGCGCAGAACAGCCTGTGTGCGAAGTCCTGCTTGTCGGCTGCCCCGGCTGCTCGTGGGGTCTGGCCTATCGTGAAGGAAGCTGCTCTGAGCACGCTGGCACACGCCTTTCCTTTCTCTCAGCTACCACCAGAGGGTGGGGAGGTGGGAAGCTGGGCCATAGGGCGGGTATAGGCTTGATTTTCTTATTTGAAAACAAATAGTGTGACTGCTGTCAACTAGGACTTTGTGAGTTAAACAGCAATTCCCAAGCTTGGTCCACCATCACAATCTGAAGAGGGTTTAAAAAAATGCAGATTCCTGGGCCCTCAACCTATTGACTTAGAATCTCCCTGAGAGGGGCCCTGGGAGCTGTATTTTTCAAAATTTGCCCCAAATCATGCTGATGAAGGGCCACCCTTAGAGACCAGCTGCTGTCCCGCCGGGGTTGGGTTCTGACTCTGAGACCAGCCGGACTGGGTTCACAGGCAAGTTACCCACCCAACTGTGCATCGGCTCTTCAGCCTCCAGCCTGGGGGCCCTGGCGGCAGCCGTGTCCTGTACCCTGGGAAGTGGAGTGGCTCAGCAAGCACGCAGCGCGGAACCCATGCTCACTGTTATTACCAGAACCAGCCCATCGGTTGACTCAAGCCGGTTGAATTCAGGTTGACCTTGGCTGTGACTTTTGACACCTGGCGCTCAGGCCTTGGGAATCAAGGAGGACGAGTCAAGCCTAGGTTCAGGTTTAGGGGTCTTTTATCACATCTTTATGTATTAAGTAAACAGTGATGCCTGATTCTCGCCCTAGGCCCATGTGCACACACACGGGGTGGTGGCTGCAAGCAACCGAGACCACCCAGAGGGCAGATCTGTTCTCACCACTCCTGATGAGGGGGTGCCACACTGGAAAGGCTGGGAGGAGCAGGGCGAGAACTAACACCCCGACAAAGATCTGGGAAATCCTGCTTCCATGCGGCGGACGCATCAATGGATGAATCTCCAGGTAACACATTAAAGCCTGACATGATGGAATGCGCTGTTTTCACAAACTGATGGATGAATTAAAGAAGCCAGCTTGGCCACAGACATACTGATCTCCAGGCTTCACATCTATAAACACGATCAGCGCCTCCGGGTGATGCCAGTCCGAGGACACACTGCAAGAGCCAGGCCCACGGTGAGCATCTTGTGTGTGTCTACAGGTTCTCACGATCTTTTAGAGAATGCCCGAGGAACGGGGGGCAGCCAGCAGGAGAATGGTCTCTAATTTCTAAAACATTATCTAAAGCATTTTAAGCCTTCGAGGCCTGGGAGGCTGAAGAAAAGGGTCATCACACGCTGACGGTGCTGGAACCCGACTTCTCTTATTCTCCACGTCTCCTCACCGAGCCCTCCTGCTTCCCACCACTCAAGCCCTGTGACGCTTTTTATAGAGCACACACGTCTTGTGCTTTAGGGCTTATCCTGCAACTCAAAATAAATCAGTCCAGTACAAATACTACCACAAATAAATTCACTCCAATGGAAACCATCGCTGAGGGGTTGCTGCGATGGGACTCCCCTCAGCCGAAGCTGCTTAGGAGGGTCGCTCTGAGGGGGCCTGTGTCAGCTCCGAGAGGCTCTCAACACATGAGTTAATTTGGAATGCTCTTCAAAGGAATTAAAAATTGCTCTGTTCTGTTAAAAAGGCACAAACCTCTGCGGCAGTGACTTGTTACACTCACACGCCTGCCCTTTGCAGAAGGTCAGAGGGGTGAACTATGGGAAGGAGCAAGCGCCCATTCGTTTCTCAAAAGTGCCACGTCACCCTTGCTAATACTGGGTGAAGCCTAGTGGTGACTGTGTGTACCACCTGCAAGAGCAAGGGGGCCCTGAACGGCTGTCTAGCTCACACAGCCTTCTCTCCACAGAGTCCTGGAGGCAGTCACCTGCTTTTGACCTGGGCTGTAAAGAATAGCTATAGAGACACCCACGGTGGCTTGAAGACTCATGGACACTGAGACCCTCAGGGTCCTCTTTTGGGAAAAACTGACCTCAGCTTGTAATCATTAAGCCCACACAGAGCTGTAGCTACAAACGCCGACTGCTTCTGTGGACAGCGCTTGCCGTTTTGAACTGCACTTCAATCACAGAGGAGACTGGCATGTTGACAAGTCCAAATGGGGTGAGCTTGGCAGCTGGGAGACCCAGATGTTGGGCTTTGATAGATGCTGTTTGAGGAGCAGCGTTTCAAGTTCGATTTCTGGCTGGAGAACCGAGGGGCCAGTGCACACCGACCTGCCGCAGGGCTGCCTCATCAGCCCGCATTCCGCTTCCCTCTGAGGCTTGTTCTGGGAGGGATGGTGAAGGGCAGGGAGTCAGAAAATGACCGCAACTCAAGCTGCTTAGATGACAAGTTGAGATACACGCTCTTTGCGGCTGCCTCCCTAAGATTCTGCTCCATTTATCTGGAGGCTGAAGCCATGGCGCTTGGAGAAGGAATAAGGAAGCCTGCTGTCGAGGCCACAGAAACAGAAACCCAAGTCCCAAGTGTGCTCAGGATTCAGTCCCTGTCCTCCGTGGAGAGTGTCGGGAGGTTCTATCCCGACCTCTCCCCCCTCTGTCCCCTAGGATCCTCTCCCTCCATGGCCTCGTGTGTCCTCCTGGCCCGGAGCAGTCAGGGGTCCCTGCTGACAGGGGAACCTGAGCAGACAGGCAGGCCTCCCCTGTGTCCTACCAGGTGGATGTCCTCGCGTTCTCCCAGCCCCGAGACAGCTCCCAGACAGGGCCTGACTTCCTGGGGACGTGCAGGCACCTCCATGCTCACAGGCCCAAGGGTGCACTCTCCCCTTCCCAGTCCCGGCTCCTGGCAAACACCGCTCCGGCACAAACAGCTGGAAGCCAATCTGGGGCGTGAGTCCTCCAGGAACTGCGACAGGCCAGGGAGGTGCTCTCCCCAAACACAACCCGCCATCTGCACCCATGACCTGAGTGAGCACCTTTAGTTGCCTACAAGCCTCTCTGGCTCACAGAGGGCGCCCAGGACGTGGCCTCTGTCCCGCCTCTCCACCTCCTTCCGCTTTCACAATTCAGACCTTTCTCCAAACACATCGACCCCTTGTGCCTCAGGGCCTTTGCACATGCTGGGCCCTCTTGAGGTCTGTCTCCTGTGCTTTGAATAAAAACCACCTAACTCCTCCTCCTTTAGGAGGCCTTCCTGATGGAGCCCCTTCCTCGGTGGGATCCCCTTCCCCAGTGAAACGGGCTCCTGTTGGACGTGATCCGAGCACCGCTCTCTCTTCTTACAGGGCACTGTCACAGTTCACCCATTTATTCCTGGAATTACCTGTTGGCTCTCTCCCCACCTGTTGCCTGCACTCTCTGCAAGGGCAGCGACCACGTCTTTCCTACGGCTCTGTATTCTCAGCACCTGGCCTGCAGTGCTGCTCAAACACCTTGGTGCAGGAAGAGGTGAATCAAGCACAGGTCACATGCCCTCCTCTGGCCAGGCGCCACTGTACACAAACAAGAGTGGGACACGGTCCCTCCCTTCAAGCTCCTACAATGTTTGGGAAATAAAAAACCTGCATCCTAAAAACCTTAACCGAGGCAGCACCACATGAGGACTTGCTAACAGTGGTGTCAGCGGTAACGTTGGCCTGTGCTAGCCACCATCCTCCCTGAGCTGGTGATCACTGGCACACAGGAGCTGGCAGCGTCACCACCCTTCAGCTGCAGTCAGACATGCCTTCTCGACTGATGCAGTGATGGAGACGGCGTGGGGGTCCCAGCAGGCATCAGTCTTGTCCCGGCAGGGGATGGTGACACTGTGTGAATGTCAGTCATGTGCAGCTCCCACCCCACCCCTTGGCCCGCTTCCGGCAGTGGGTACCCACCTCACACCCTTGGTGCTTTCGACCCTGCCAGTGGGCTCACGGGCTTCTGCTCAATACGCCTATTCATATTGCCACACACACTTCTGGGGTGCAGGACGTTTCCAGTATGGTATGAGGCGGAGGGACGGGGCAGAATTAGACATTTTGCTTTAGCTGAGTTTCTTTTATGTGTTTGTGGATTTTTCTGGTTCATAATACTGCAGAAATTGGAAAAAGAAACTTTGCTCACCCACAGAGGCAAATACTACCTACTTCTCTCATTTGTAAGTTGTCAAGGCCTGGCTGCCTGGCACTCCGAATCTGCAAATATAATTATTCACGTGAGTGAGCAGCCACGTTCACTGGCTGCCTGGTCATGCCTCAAGGAGAGGCGCAGGCAGAGGAAATGTGTGCTGACCTACTGTGTGGACTGCCTCTGACAAGTGGGCCCAGCACATGCGTGATGGCCCCCTGGAGCCTGCGTGTTGACCCGCACTTGGCAGGGGTGGGAGAAACAGGGCCCACTGGGCACTGAGGTGTAGGCAGCTCTGCTCTCTGGCCACCAGATGGGCAGTGGTCCGGTGCTAACTCGGTCCACAGGCACCCTGCTCTTTGCAAGAGGAAAGGCATCCTGGATCAATGCCACCAAGAGGCTCCACTGAGGCCGTGGAAGTGGCCAATGCAGCCTCCCTCTAGCACCTGGCACAGGGGCCTCGTCCGGCAGCCCACCACGGAGGTCTGTGCCCAGGCCGCAGCCACTCTGCGAAGCCTGAGGTCAGTCTCCTGCAGCGGCCCCTCCCCAGGACTGAACGCTGTCTCGGGCAGAGCATTTGTTGGCTGGATCCACAAATCCCCGATACTCTGCATCCCCCTTGCATAACAGGATATTCTGGGAGCGAGAGTGATGCTATGATGCAAAGGAGTCACCCCAATGCAGCCAAAGAGGGGGCACACAGAGGGTGGAGGAAAAAAAGGCGGGCAGGTTTCCCTGTCACTCTGTGATTACATTTAAAAAGTAAACCGGATACAACTCTCTGTCAGGGAGATCCTCAGAAGCTCACAGCGGCCAACCACACCCCGTAACAAAATAGGGCCCTGACTTCAATTTTGAAGGATCCGACACCTTTGCCAAAATCACCTCACGGAGCGCGGCGTGCTGGTTGGGCTGTGACATGAGACCGCCTCGTGGAAGGGGAGGTGCCCGCGTCTCTCGGCAGGAACTGGCCAACCCTGTGAATCTGTTCCTGCGAAGTAGGTAGGTCCGTCCCGACAGCCTCCCTTCTGTGCCCCAGGAGGAAGCACCCATGGTGTCATGCCCTGATCTCACCTGACCTGCTCTGAATACAGATGAGACAAAAACACGCACAAAGAGGCAGTGTGGGTCGTGGTCAGGAGCTGGCTCCACACCAGGATGATGTGGGTTCAAACCCCGGCTGTGCTTCTTGGCCAGTCACTGAACCTCTCTGTGCCCTAGGTGACCGGGGCCATAACGGTCATTATGGTGCCTTCTGCACAGCTGGCCTGAAGGAGCCGATGAAAATAGATGCCACACTTTCCCAGGGTGCCCGCCTGAGTGGGTGCACTCGGTGAATGCAGGCCGTGCAGGGCACAGCAATTGAGGTTATTATGGGCTGATTATGTGCAAAGCCAGGTCAGGCTCTCAGGTGCTTATCACCTCATTGTGGTGTAAAAGGAACAAAAGCTGAGGGTGCTAAGCATCAAGATGGCAAATTAGTGGAGGGTAAAGGTGCTGATGAATTGGGGAGCACATTGGGCAAATGTGAGAGTCTGGGGGCATGAACCCCACCTACAACATTGCTTTCGAAGGTGCATGGACGAGGCGGGCAAGGACACGGCCTTCAGAGTTGGCAGGATCTCGGGAAAGACACAAGTGGGCAGTTTTGAGAAGACGATATGAAAGGAAAAGAAAAAGCCCGGGGTCATCTATGGCATGGCAACATTCTTTTACTCGAGGGGAGGATGCAAACGGGGGCCTGTCACAAGGCAAAGCAGGACTCGGGACCCCAATACGGTCCAGGCATTTGACCCTGTGTCCCAGAAGCCAGGACATGTGCTGAAACCCAGCCAGTCGGGCAGGACCAGGCACAGGCTGTGCTTTAGGAAGATGGGGAGAAGCCAAGAACGGGTCTGAAGTGAGGAAGAGGCCAGGGAGGGAAGGATTTGGAGTTGGCCAGCCCGGAGGTGACCAGGCCAGCAGAAGGATGGGACAGGGACTGAAAAGCCAAGGAAAGATGCGGCAGGATAAATCCAGGGCATGGACGTTCCGATGAGCTTTGGCTGCCCGGCCAGAAGGCCAGGAAGCCATCACCTGTGGGTCAGTGACACGGACTGAGCTCAGCTGGGTGGTTCTTGCGCAAAATGTGCCTGCAGTTGCCTTAGAAGCCGCTGGGCTGCGGCCACTCACCGTGTGTGCCCATCAATCGGCCATGGGTGGGGTGCCGCGCTCTCCCCCCTGAGGCCTCTCACCGGTTTGGGCCCCTTACACCCTGGCCTCGGGCTCCACTCATGCTCAGAGGGTGAGCTCAGCCCCGGGAGTGGCCTGTGCCTCGGCTCGCAGCATGCTTGCTGATGTCCCATTGGCCAGAGCCGGCCCCCTGGCTGAGCCCATGGCAGGGAGGGAGAAGCGCCGATGTCACACCCAAGGGCGTGCGTGGGCAGGAGAGCCCCTATAACGGTCTCTGCAGCCAAAGGGGAAGATGCAGGCAGACGGCCCATGATCCCACGGTTTCGAGCTTGGGGTCAGAGCAGCATGTTTGGTGGGAGAGCCACGGGTGAGGTTTAGCTGGCTCCTGCTGCGCTGTGTCTGGGGGTCCTGGTCCTTCAGGTAAGGCCGGATCCAGGGGCTCATACTCTTTAATGAGAGGTCAGGGGCTTGGTGCCATCTCACAGTGTGGCCTTCCCAGTCCCAGCTCTGCTCCCGCCCCCCCCTGGGTGGACCCACATGGACAGAAGGGGCTCCTCTCCCCCAGCATTCGCGGTGACAGGGGAGCTGCTTTGGACCCATTCAGGTTGGCGGTGAAGGGCACAGACCCGGAGGCCGGGAGGTAGGTTTCCGATCCTGGCTTGTCGTTCCCTGGCTGTCCACGCCCCATGCCTCGTTCTTCTCACCTGAGGAATGGTGGGGATGGCACGGCAGATCTCATCAGGCAGCCACAGGGCCAGTGTTTGCACAGGTTAAGCACTGCAGCAGGGGCTGGCCTCACATCAACCACGTGGCCATAGCCCACCTCTACACGGGGAGCTGTGGCCAGGGCAATGCCACACATGGATTGGGTGGCTCTGGGTCACGTGACATGCCCCTCATCCAATCACATTTGGCGTGTGTGGGAGGGGAGTCAGCTGAGCAACATCTCGGCCACTAGCAGAAGGTTAAGGGGACCTGGGAGAGGCCCATGTGAACAGAGCTTGGGTCCTGGGAGAGGAATCAGCCCCGTCACCCCACCTGCTGCCAGAACGCACTAAAGCCACCAGACTGCGTGCGTTCTGTGCAGTTAAAATGCACCAGTTATTTTCATAAGCATCTCCTTATGAATAAAAGAAATGCAAACTGGGGGTAGACGCAATTCAAATATTTTGAAAAATGTTGGTACGAGTGCGTTTCAGCGCCTTCCCGTTGCCAGATCTCTGATGGCACCTGGCATTTCCAGGGCCCCATGGAATCACTCCCGTCAATCTGCATTTTGCAGAAAATGCAGCAGGCACAGAGAATTCGAGCAACCGCAGTAACACAGGAGCACCGGGGCCAGAGGCGGGCAGAGTCCCCAAGCCGCGGCTCTGGGAGCCTCAGGGCGCATTCTCCGGGAGGAGGGGGCTGTGGGGCTCCCCCTCGGCACGGCCATCCGACTCGGGGAGGGACAAGGGGAGGAGAAGGAACCTTCTGGAAGAGAAACACAGTCCTGGACACGTACGGAGCTGACTAGATACATGTGGGAACATTTCATAAGTAAAAATTTATGAGTATTTTACAGTATTTGCAAACCATTTGCTGAGGCAGTTTGGTTCCTGGAAAAAAACAACAACTCATATATTCTGACGCTCTCTTTCACACACAGACACACACAGAGCTAGAATGAGAGATGAACTATGACCTTTGGTGTTGTTATTCCCTTTTTAACACCAAATTAATACTCTCACTGCCTAGGCGCACAGCCAGCACATTTTAGCGAAGACTCGGGCTTCAGAATGGAGACGCATTCTTGGAATGATGTAATTTTTTGCTCACTCAAGCCTTGCACACCGTCTGAAGAATTTCTCCTGTATATATGATGGCATGGCGGACAAGAACATAATCATAAGTTCACCTATGTAAGTGCACATACGACAGAGGGGTTTAGAGATGCAGTCCCCTCCAGACGTGATGGCAGAAATAAAGCTGAGACTATAACTGCCACGTGATCCCTCCATAATAGGGAGCGTTCCCTGGTGTGGCCCTTATGGCTTTCCGAGCACCTTCGTGGGTAAGTGTGGGCTTAGGGTTTTACCTTGACCCTGTCCTTTGACATTTGAGCACCCCCGTGTCCTTTGACATTTGAGCACCATGGGAGGGGGGTGTCGTGGGCACTGTGGAATGTTTAGTAGCCTCCCTGGCCCTTGCCCAGCAGATCCCAGTAGCATCCTGCCCCCCCACCCTGCCACCCCTGTTACAACAAAAATGGCTGTGACTTGCTAGATGTTCCTGGGGGACAAAATTTTGGTTGAGAATGACTGATGCAGAGGAAAGGGGACTCAGTTTGTCATGGAGAGACCTGGTTGTGTGGCCTATGGCACAGCTGCTCAACTGTCACTTTGCTGTTCTGTGGAACAGACATGAAGCCCCCTGCCCCGCCTCTCATAGAAGTCGTGTGAGAACCAAGAATGAAGACCAGTGTGAACAGGTTTCAAATGAACAGCAGTATCTCAGTTGCATTATCTTTGCTATGCAAATCCACGTGTGGACGGAGCACGCAGAGTCGGCCCCCATGCACAGCTTAGCTAACTGAGGTTTAGAGGAGGAGCCGACCTTACGTTCAAACAATGAGCAGGTGCAGAGACTAGATAAGCTCTTATGCTACGACCTCCTCGAGGTGGAGAAGGTGGTCACACACATGTCCTTATTCACTCTCACGCACAGCTGGGACGCCCACGTGGAACATTCTGGAGGGGGCGTGCCCTCAACCTGGAGCAGCCGTGCCTGCCCTGCACGGCTCTGCCTCCCCGCACCCCCGCCTCATCTCCTGGCACCTGGGGACCCCCGAGATTTGGTCACTACACAGATTTCTTGTTCTTGAGGAGGGGGATCCCCTGGCGATCATCAGCAGGTTGGCACTAATTCTTTTGCCTCTTAGGGGCACTGTGACGGGACCCAGAGTAAGAGGGGTGAAGAAGGCTCCCACCGAGACAGGAACCAGGCTGTGGGCTGACACACCGCCCCTCGCATCAAACCATCTAAGCAAAAATATGAAGCATGTGTTCAGGCATGGGACCCTAAGGAGCGCAGGGCAGGGACCCACATGGAAAACATACAAGGGGAACCCTGGGACCACCATTCCTGCCCAGAGCTTCCAGGCTGGTGCCCAGGAAGGAGACCCAGACAGAGCTCAGGGGTCTTCTGGGCTGAAGAGATGCAGTGAGGTACGGGGGGAGTGGAAGGGACTTAGAGATAAAAAGGCAGAATATAGGGGGGCTGCGGGGGGCTGCAGAGACCTGCAGGGGCTCTCCTTTCAGTCTTTTGCTGAATAGGATCAGACACACCTGTGAGAAACTGCCCTCTTCTAGAAGAACCTCCTGAGAGCATTGGAGAGTGTGACGCCTGGAACTCACATAGGGGTGGAAGCAGTTTGTGTCCCCACCAGGCGGCATGGACCGGCTTCCTGACTCCTGAGACGCTGAGCAGAGAACAGTTTCAGTCACACAGACTTAAAAGTGGGCCAAATACTGCTCTAGTGCTGTCGACTAAATGGAAAAGCAGCATCCCAAAGGACCAGGCTGTTTCCAAGTAACTTACCTGCATCGTGGAATAAAGACCAAGAATATTCAGAGAAACAATAAGCCCACACCCACCAAAGGCAGAGTCACAGGTTCTGGCATCCAATACAAAATACCAGGATGTGAAGAAGCAGGAAAATATAGCTCATAGTGAGGAGAAAAGCAGTCCATAAAAAAGGACCAGAAAGATGGAATTAGTGGACAAGGACATTGAAAAGTCCCTGTAGCTGCATTCCACGTGTCCGAGAAGGCAGTGGAAAAAGCATAGTCACATCAGGACAAAAAATGTCCCATTTCAGACTTCTACAGATGAAAACTACAGTGTCTGAGATGGAAAATACATTGAGGGGATGAACAGCAAATTAGACAGGATAGAAGAAAAGAAAATACCGAACTTGAAGATAAACCAGTAGAAAGCATCCAAAATGAGACACATGGAGAAAGGAATCTGTGAGTCGTGGGACCACCTGGAGCAGCCAGGCAGCCGCGTGATTAGAATCTCCTCAGGAGACGGGGCAGGGGAACAAAAATACTGGCAGAAATAATGACTGCAATTTTCCAAATTTGATGAAAACTGTAAATACAAAGATTCAAGAAGTTCGACCAAAGAACCCCAAACAAACAAAAATCAATAAAACTAGGCAAAGGCAGTTTATGATGAAGTTGCTTAAAACCAGTAATAAAGAGAAAGCCTTAAAAAATTAACAGCAGCCAGAGTGCGCATGGGGAGCATGCATCATGTACCAAGGAGTAAAGATGAAAACGACAGCATATTTCTTCTTAGAAATGATGCCTGCCAGAAAACCCCGGAGATAAAATTTTAATATATTGAGAGATTTAAGAAAAGCCCTAAAACCTTCAACCTAGAATTGTATACCCAGCAGAAATACCTTTCAAGAATGACAAAATAAAGACTTTCTCAGAATACAAAGCTGAGAGACTTCATCACCAGCAGACCTGCACTGTGAGGAATGTTGAGGGAGATACTCCAGCAGAAGGAAACCACCAGCAGGTGGAAGTCTGGGTCTATACAAATGAATGACAAACTCCAGAAGCGGTCAACAGTAGAGACAGCTTTCTTATTTTATCTCTAAAAAATGGCAAATGAAACACAGTTTCTCTCTGTTATGCACCTCTCACATCACAGTGGCACACATCTGGCACTTCATAGATGCCTGACATATTACCAAACACTTCTTGTAGGCTACATACACAGCCTGGTGGACAATAACAACATATAAGTTGTGTTATCTTCGGGTAACCTGCTGGATGGCAACCAGATTCAGCCCTGGACACTCACCAGTTATATTGCTGGGGACCAGATGTTCATGCGGCCCCCAAATTCACATGTTGAGGCTCTATCCCCCAGTGTGAGGGTATCTGGAGACAGGTCTTTGGGAGGTAATTGCAGTTAGATGAGGTCATGAGGGTGGAGCCCCCAAGATGGGATTAGTGTCCTTATCAGCAGAGGAGAAGGCACCAGAGCTGTCTCTCTCTGCCAGGCAAGGACACAGCCAGGCCTCCTGCCAGCTAGGAGGGAGCCCTCCCCAGGAACCGAATGCCAGCACCTTGAGCTCAGACTTCCAGCCTCCAGAACTATGAGAAATAAATGCCTGTTGTTAAGGCTGCCCAGTCTTTGCTATTTTGTCATAGACCCTGAACAGACTAAGACACACAGGAAACCAGATCTTCTGTGGGGACCCAAATTAGGTCCCATTTAAAAGACAGAATTCTAGGTAGGCCCCCATTGCTCCAATGTGTCCATAAGTGTCCCCAGGCCAGCAGCCACTTGGTGACCAGTTTTGAGGAGTAACACCCATCCCTGGCCTGGTCACCTGCCTTCCCTGTCCTGGCCTAACTGTCAGCTCCAAGGGCACTTCTGTGCACACGCATGCCCACCGCCCAGCCGTGCACGGCAGCTGGAACCTGAGCGCTCTGGGTGAGTCTCTGTTGTCTGGGGTGCCAGTTACAGTTCCCAATTTAGAGGCGTATTTTTGTACTCAGATAGCTCCGATCCCTGCCAATAGACTGCCGGAGATGTCACTCTTCATACAATCACAGACAGCTTCAGCTTCTCATCTTACAGAAGTTATATTTACACCTCAGAAACTATGTTGGTGTTTTATTTTAAACAACTAACACTCTATGCCTGTGTACAAGACTGGGAGAAAGGAATTATTTCCCAGCCTATGAAACCTGCCACAGAATTGAAGGGTTCTGCTTGAGAAGACCATCTTTAAAGCGTTCCTCCAGCAACAGGGGCATAAACGATTCTGGGAGGGGTCATTCTGTCTCAGAGCGGCTTGCCATTTGGCGGAGAGGAAATTCCTCCTGGGAGGTGATGCTCCTGGGGAGCCGTCTCCCCAAGAGCTGTTTGGGGGCGTGGCTCAATGTATGTTCAGTGCAGGACAGTCCAGGGGCCCACTGAGAAATGACAGCTGGATTAGAGAGGTTCAGTACAACACATCAGTCTGTGTGAATCGCTCTGAAATCTCACTCCAAAAAGATCAGGTGAGGGTTCATTTGGAAAAGTGCTGAACTTGAAATCTTTTAATAGACTATTTTTTGAGCAGTTTTAGGTTCATAGAAAAGTTGAGCAGAAGGTGCAGAGAATTCACATACACCTAATGCCCACCCCCACATGCACAGCCTCCCCTGTGATTGGCACCCCCGCCAGATGGGACGTTTGTTCTAATCAGTGAACCTACTGTGACATCATCACCCCAAGTCCATGCTTGACCTGGGGGTTCCCTCCTGGTGTGTGCTCTGTGGGTTTGGACAAACACAATGACATGGACCCACCACCACAGTGCCACACAGAACAGTTCCACTCCCTGAACCCCCTGGGCGTCTCCTGTTCATCCCACCCCAGTGGTTCACCCAAGCCCTGCAACCACGGATCCTTTCACTGTTGCCAGTTTTGCCTTTTCCAGGATGTCACATAGTTGGAAGGGCATCTTGGTTGCTTGAGAGTTTTGGGGATTATGAATAAAGCTGCTGTAAACATACGTGGGCAGGTTTTCATGTGGACATAAGCTTTCAACTCCTTTGGGCAAAAACCAAGTCATATGATTGCTGGAAATCTGGTTTTTATATTAGAAACTCAATTGATTTCCCGATCAAAGAGCATCAAATGTGACTGTCATCCAAAGGCATCTTTGAAATGTGGATAATGTTACTAATGAACTTACCATCCCGTTGTTATTTGTTAATTGAAACGGAAAAATCCAGAGGTGGCTGGTAGCTACCTACAGGGTGAGCAGGTCTGGGGACTGAGAGCTCAGGTGGGAGGTGGCCCCGCCCCCGGGGAGGCACCGCTCTCGCCTCCCTGGGCAGCCCAGCGCCTGAGCGCCTCAGCCACCACCCGGGCCTCCTTCCCCTTGCCGCAGCTTCAGGACAGAGGGACAGAGCGGAAGCCTCCCGCTCCTCGCAGCGTCTTCCGCATCTGTCTGTCTTTGGGGCCCTGACCTTGACCCTGCTTATCCCTCCAGTGGTCAGTCGTGGCTTCACCTCCGCAGTGTGGCAGGTGCCAACCTCAGCCTCTTGCAGACACCCGTCCCCAGCACAGCGGCCTCCTGACCTCCCTCCTGTGTCCTCGTCTCCCTAGTGAGCTCCGAGCACACGTTCTCTCCGCTTTCACCCCCACCCTGTGGAACCTGGCCCATGTCCTCATCAGCATAGTTTCTGACAAGATGTGGCCAGCACTTCTGACCATGTCTTTGCACCGCATCTGCCTGCTTGCCTTGCAGTCCCACCCCGTCCTCTCCTGCCCTGGACAGTGTGCAAGGAGCTGGCCCCTCCAAGCCCTTCCCAGACTGCTGGCCAGTGAGGTCGTGAGTGGCCAGCACCCCTCTCCCTTCGCTCTGGCCCTGCTGCGCGCCTGTGCTGCCAGCCTGACCCCCGCCCTGCCGGCTGCTGCTTGGGCCCTGTCCTCCTGCCCCACTTACCTCCAGCTGGCCTCCCTGCCTCCCCTGATGCTTCTTTGGTCTAACACTGAATCTGGACCCTGCATCAAGCTCCTGCTGAGGAAGCCCCATGTGCAGCTCTGCTCCCCACACTGGAGTCAACCCATGACCTCGTCCTAGTGGTCCTGACCGTGACCCTGCAGCAGTGCCCCTGTGCAGCCCTGATCCTGCCTCCAGCCCCTTCAACCACATTCTAGAATATTGTTTTGCTTCACAAGAGCTTCCAAATACATAGCAGTTAGAAATTCACTGGCGGGTCTCACCCAGCCTAATACTTAACTGCAGAGCTCCTTCAGTACAGAGCCTGAAGGGTGGTGTTTGAGCAGAGCCGGTGCCCGGGGGTTAGGGGGGTGCCCAGCAGAACCTCCCCCTGGCATGGCTGTGTGGATTAGACCTGCATGGCGTGCATGTGTACACATGCTCAGGTGTGTCATGTCTGTTTGGAAAAGACACATACACACCTGCATGCTTAGAACTTATGTTCTGCACACGCACACACACACACACACATGCACGCACACACTTCCGGATCAGTGGTGGGTGTTGAATGCTCTGAACATTTTGACTTTGACCCCATCCTCCCAAGGACAGGAACCAGAACTCACGCCTCCCTACCCTCCTGGGACTTTTCCTATTTCAACACAGGACTGACATTAACAAGACGTGTAATAATGACTCAAAGAAATACCAACAAAATGTTAAGAGTTGTGTTAAAATTATATCTAATGTGAAAATTGTGTGGCGGTCTTTAAGCTGGTTAATATTCCAGGAGGGAACGGTCAAGTGTCCTCATTAACCAGAGTCAAGCATTCACTTTGTTTTCCTAGTACTGTTATTGTGGCAGGATGGCCCATCCACCGCCACTACTCGTTAGCAGTGCCTCCGCCCTATGGTGGCAGCCTGCGGATCTCTTCTGCCACTGCCATCGCTCACCGTGACATCAGCCCGCGAGGGGACCTGGCACTACCTGGGATCATCTGTGGCTACGAGCCTCATGGGTAGATGCAAAACTGTATTTCCAAAGGAAGATGCTTGCAAATCAGTGCCCCAAAGTCTTGCAGATTCATCTCATCGAGTGGTGCTCATTCGTCGTCCACGGTAACGGTGCAGTTACACAAACATTTACAGACATTGTGAAAGCGAGAGTGAGGTTTGTGGTGAGGCAGAGACACACAAATCCTCCGGGGAAGAAAGTGAATGAGGGCGTTGCTGGTGGCAGGGCCCCTGAGGGCTCCAGTGCAGGGTGCCCGTGTTTCCACGCAAAGCTTGTATTGGAGAACAGAATTTCAGATCGGGCATTTGAAGGCGACTCAATCTGAAGGAAGCTTGTGGGTGGGGGTACAAGGCACTTCTAAATCCCATCCCTGTGGCTCAGCTAAGTTTTCTTTCCAGATATGAGCTTGGCAGACACACCACGTTTTTACTAGCACTTGAGCATTATGCTCAAAGTCATGGGGGAAAGTGGTGGCCGGGCGATATCTGACTTCATAACACACGTCCCCTTTGCGCACTGAATTTCAAAGCTAGTTTATATACTGCAGGCTTCTCGATAAAGCACCTCATTAATTATGTGGGGGCTGCGTGAACCAATAGGCGCCACAAATCAAAAGTGAATAGGGAGACAGTACTCGTATTTTATTTACCTTGGGTATTTAAATATTTTCAGGGATACTGGAAATAACTTTATTAGAAAGCAGGTTTCTAAAATGGCAATGAAGAACCCTAATTTTACAACCCAACCTGCAGCTTTTACTCCTGATACGACATTCCAAAATGCTCAGCAATGCTATGAAAGGGCAGGCTGCTCTAGAGTATTTGCTGGTAGTATCTGCCACTGCAGGGATTTTCTTAATAGAACATATAAAAATGCCCCCAGGCAATCTCAAAAAAAAGTAAAAAGAAAAATAAAAGGATATTTCCAGAAAAAAGAATGCTGAAAGCAATCATAATTATGTCTTAAAGAGAGGGTTTGATTGCTTCACTGTGGTCACCTAGGGCACAACGATTATAAAACTCATTTTTCTTCCCTTCTTAGGTAAGAGAAGCCTTCTTAATAATCTAAAAATATTGCAGCATCTCTCCCAGCCTGTGTGTGTGTCAATGATATTTACAACCCTGAAGGTACTGTGTTTCTCTCCTACTGAGGAACACCGATAATAACGTACTGTTTCTTTACAAAAGAGCATCTCACCACCTGGATGTTTTGTAAAGACCCAGAAAGGGAAGGAAGCTTGAAACCCACCCTCTGTGACCCTCGACATAACAAGCTGGCTTCACAGACAACCAGAATGATCGAATATTCTGAGGTGCTTTTGCAGCAGAGTCCAGAGGAACCATCAAAACATGGACTGGTGTGCAGAGCGACAGACAAGGGAAGAAGACGCCAGTGTGTAGGTAGGCGTTCAGGGCCGATCACCGAGATCTGTTCTCTCTTCCCTGACGTGGATGTAAACAGAGGGGTGTGCATGTGTGCCCGTGCGTGTGCGCGTGTGTGTGTTAGCATTCTGTGCTCACTCACTGCCTTACTGAAGTTGATTTAACAGAATTATACAGACACGGTAGACTTCCCCCCTCCCCAAAACATATTTTAGCACAAGTACGCAGAACTGAGAACAAGGTGCAATCTGCTTATGGAACCAGAAATTTCAACTTTCTGCTTATGTTAACTTATAGCACTGATTGGTTAAAATGTTAGTTCCTAAAAAATAGGTTATTTCTGGAAAGAAAGAACTGAGGTTGGAGAAAATAACATGCTGGCTGAGGGAAGACAGGGAGATGCGGTTCTGCAAAGGAGAAGCTCAGGAGCTCCCTGGCCGCAGCCCTGCCAGGCGGGGCAGAGCCGCACACTCAACAGAGCCCCTGTGGGACACCCAGAAAACCGGTCAGCGTGCTGTGAAACACCGCCACCGTTAAAAATTAAGCTGCATAAACTCACAATGAATACATTAAAAACAGAGGTAATGAACACTCAGATTTTCACATTTCCCAACTATTCTACTAAATTTTGCTGTGCTACTGAGGGTAGCTGGTCTTGTTTTATCCAAAGACAGGAATACTGTATGACCACGTGCGATTTTCAGCTCTTCCCAGCTCCATGTTCCATCCGACGTCCCGCGGCAGCTTGAGATGGACAGAGTCACATCCCAGGGACCGGCAGCCGCCAGGAGTCAGGACTCTGATCTTCCCCCTCTCGTCCTGGGAGGTCAGGGCCTGCTGCCCACTATTTACCAGTACATGCTGAGTACAGCCCACCAATTTTCTATCATAAAGTCTGTGGATGTAATGTATAATACATAAGAAGTGTATCTGTTTAATTGGAAGAGCATTAAGGAAAAACAGTATCACCCTGTGACCCGATTTTGTGGGAAACTAGTTACACCGCTCTTTTAGTGAAAGGGGAACCGATCCCTATGTGAGTGCAAAGTGCACACTCGTTTTTCAAGGTTGGTTCCGCTCCCTGGAGAATATAAGCCCGCGGTACCGTCTGGTGACGAGATCGTCAGTTGAATGCTGTAGGCTTAACCAACACGCTAATCGTGATGGCTTCCCAGGAAGGCGCACAAGTCTCAGCTACAGGAGAATCCAGACTTACTCTGGGCATCAAGTGCACAGCAGGGAATTTACCCTCCCCTGGCCAGCTCTGGCCTGAGCCCAGCCCCCGGGCGGTGAGCTCTATGGCTTTTGGCATGACCACCCAATGGGGGCCAGCCCCAGAGGGGCAAGGTGGTGTTGGCGGGCCACCGGAGGTGCTGGAGGCTGGGGCCCGCATGAGGAGGCCACCCCCACGGCGCTCTCTGGGGGCCCGCAGTCCTGCCCTTGATGGCTTTGGCCTGAGCCCTTTCACTGCTGACACTGTGACGGTCCGTGTAACGGGTTTCATGAGCTCTGTGGATCCTTCTAGCCACCTACCAAGCCCAACGGGCATCCCAGCATGCCCTAAACTCTGCAGTTGGTGTCAGCAGCAAGGGGGTCCCGTGGGCTGCCTGCCAGCTTCGTGGCCGTGGAAGTCCACACAAGCCATGGACGTTTCTGTTTCAGGGCCGGCACCAGGAGTCACACAGGCACGCCTCAGACACAGACTCGGGCTGGATTTAGGTAAACCGGTGGTGGCTTTGAGAATCTGTGATGAGGAAATGTGACCTTAGGCAGGGCCCTCCCTACCCCGGGGCTGGTTCCGCATCCTGAGCAGGAGGTGAGCCCAGGTCCCTGCAGGCTGTCTTGGGAATTAACCGGTGTGACCTCTGCAGTGTTTCCCGGGGACCCTGGCACCTGGGGAGCTCTCACATAGCAGCAAATTTCACCCAAGTCGCCGAGAATATCATTGCTTAGGTGGAAATGAGGAGGCGCAGGTAGGAATTTCAAACCTGAATAAATGTTTTCAGCAACTTCTAAGAAACAACAGTTTGGCTACTTAGCCACAGGGGCGTCCTGCGGGGATGGGACCAGCTGCCCACTGTGGGCACGACAGTCAGGAAGCCACAGTCCCTGGGGCAGCTCTCCTGCCCGGCTGGTGTCTCTCGCCTGTCTGCACAGCTGCTTCCAGGCACGTGGGACACCTGCCTCATTACAATCCTGGCCTGGCCTGTTCCCTTCTAGCCATATTTTAAAAGAAAAAAAAAAAAAGCATGGAGAGGAAACATCTATAGGACTGTAGCAAAATCAACTATTTTGGTAAGGATAATCCAGCTGTATTCACATATTGTCAAACATCTGGAGAGAAGCTTAAAAAAAACCCATTTGAATCAAACTGTCTGATGCTCAGGCCCCTGTGAGTATGCACTCTGCTTGGTTCTTCGCGAGTATCTGACTAAATCTCTACGCTTTCATCTGGCTGTTGCACTGGAGCTGGGGTAGCAGCAGAGAGAAAAGAAATGGAAATTCCCATCTCCTTTGGTGGACAGGACACATTATACGCAGTCCGCATGCTGAGCTGAATTTGATGCTCTCTCTCCAATGTAAAGGCTGCCCCAAGGGAAGATACGATCCTATTTCCTTGCCATTCCAAACAAGATGCTTTCCTCATCAGTGAGCTCATACAGGCAAAGTAATTTGGAAGGCAGCCCATGGAGAAGCCAGGAAAGTAACAATTTGTCCAAAAAAAAAGTGCCCTATTTTAATACCCTACAAACTAAGACACCAGGCTTGAGACTCTGTTTTCCTGGTTTATAGTTTCTAATAATTCCCCTGGGTCAAAACTGAAAGTAACCTTTGCAAGCATGAGACTTGCCCACACATGAAAATCAAGTTCAATATTTGCAAGCATTGAAAAAAGCAAGAACCAGGAGATAAATATTCAAAATTAAAGCAATGTCATTTAATTTCATTACTGACAACAGTTCAAAAGAATATCCACCAAGATGCAATTGCCGTCAGATGCATTTACCGTCTCTGTGCAGAATCAGCACATCCATGATTTACAGAGAGGTGCCACGCTATCACCAGGCAGGGCCTCATCATGCCAACAAGTACACTAAGTTTTAAGACAATAAGGGGATAACTTCATTATCCTGGGCAGGCACATTTTGCTGGGAACTATTTAGCATGTTTGTATAGAGAGGGCATATAGATAGGCAGCAGAGGTTTAAAAAACTCTGGTTTGGTACCTACTCCTCCCTCCAGATTATCGTAGCTCTCTGGGAAGTTTTTTTTTTTTTAATGCATAATTCCAACAGAAATCCAATTCATCCTGGATGTTCTGATAAAAATTGGAAAGCAGCAGGTTAGCTGTTCTCATAAAATCAAAACACAAACTCTCCAGAAAATTCTTCCTTGTTCCCAGAGGGACAGAAAAACACCCAATACGCTGCCCCTGCCAGCTCTCTATACGCCTGATGAAAGTCCCGTATGATGCTCACCTGGGATGTTCACACACACCTTTTAAATGTGTAGGCGCATAAGACTCACACACACTTTTGAAGGCGTGTGTGTACTCTTAGGATCTGCTTAATAAAGGATCCAAATGTGACATTTTCAGGCTTTTAGCTTATTAAGCAGGAAAAATGTAAAATGCATGACCTGGATTAAAGAGCCATTCTTCTCACTGGGCTCCTGGTTTTGAAGCCGGCTTCTTTGTTCTACTGAAAATGAGTTTGGTAACAGCTCTGAGTCCACAGAGGACGGCGAGCTCTCTCCCCCCTCCACGACTAGATTCTGGCAGGAATGTCCACTCTCGCTCAGGAGGGGACTTGGGCTCAGCAAGCAAGAAGATTGAATCACTTCTCGCCCTGAGGACAGCAGAGACATCCAAGTTAGTTATTGGGCTGTTAATAAAGCTGGATCCGTGAGGCCTGCCGGTCCAGCTGGCTGCACTAACCTCGACTTCAAGATCCAGGGAAGCCATTTGTGTCCAAAATTGCCCAAATCAATTAACCTTCTCTAGTATTATTCACTACGCAGGGACAGAAGGTTGTGTGCAGGAGCAAAATGATGTCCTGGCCCATCCCCAGGCCCGGCCTCAGAGGTAATAATAAACCAGGGTGTTCTGGTCCTCAGCCCAATGGCGGACTGTCCTTTCTTAGCTAAATCACAGAGGCAGCAGTAACTTCTCTTCTTCCACAACCTGAAAATAGCCCAGAACACACCTCAAACACTCACTCTTTCTGTTCTATCTGGATTCCAAGTGGAGGCTGGTAAAGCCACGTCCATAATAACCATACCTGGATGCTAACCTGCTGGGACTTTTTAAGAAATGAGAACATTGTGCACTCATGTAACATCACTCACCTCCATGGACTGCAGCAGGCCTCACTCACCCTGTCCTCTGGAACCTTCTTTCCGACACTGACAGGAGCTCCAACATAGTGAGTGTCCTAAGACGTGACATGCCCGGAACTTTTTGAGAAGCTGCACTGGCCCCATGGCCTCTGATGCCTTAACTGCAGGCTCAGAGCCAGTAGTGGCATCTGTGTGGGAAACTAAGGGCCACCTGCCGCAGGGGCACAGACAGGCCTGAGGCCAAACCCTTGCGTCGTTGCCTCCCTGTCAGCCAAAGGCTGTCCCAGTACCCTTGGTCCGGTGCAGCTCCAGGGTCCCTTACCTCCCTGTTCTTAGACATTCTCTCCAGAGAACCTGTACTTACAAATCCCTTCCTGTGCCCCTGAGATGTGCACCTTCCACAGCCAGCAACGAGCTCACCGAGGCCCCCGGGTCACCCTTAAAGGGAGTGACTGCAGGAGACGTGGCCCGCGCCTCCCACTAGCACTGCATCTCTGCGGGGGGAGGATCCCAGCCCCAGGAAGTGCCAGCAGCCTCCTCAGAATGCCCCCAGCTCCCCAGGACCTTTAGGGGAGCTGTGAGCTCACCCCCATGCTAGCCCCACCTTCCCATACAGCGTTGCTGAGTTCAGTGTCCCCCTGAGACAAGGGTCCTGAATAAAGGTCCCCTGGCCTGATGCACTCACGGGTGCACCTGTTCTCTTAAGGTCCTGGTGCTGTGACACAGCAAGGGTGGGGCTCATCCCTGGGCCCGGAGGCCTCTCACCCAGGACCCTGGGCCGCACACTGAGAGGCACTGTTACCTTCCTGGCCGATGAGCCACATTGCTGTCGAGTCTGACCCCGATCCAGTCTCTGGTCAATAGGCTGCCTGAAGCACAGTTGGGACAATCTGATTCTTAGGGTTCTGAGTGTAAACCGGGGCTGGGCCAGGGCCCCGGGCTTCCTCACTTGGGATGGTTGAGAGCAGGGGGAATTCTCCCTGAGCTTCTGTGGGTGAGCTGGGGTGTCCGCCTCTCCGCCGCCCTTTCTCTGCAGAGCCTGGCTTTGGCACCTCTTCCGGCTTCCTCTCATTTTGGTGTGTCCCTCTCCCACGGGGAATTCTCACTCCTGGACTCCCCTCCTCGGGAGATGTGCTCCGCACGATGCTGCCAGCTGCCGATGCCCCTCCTTGCTGGCGTGACCTCACTAAAGATGATGGGGAACTTCAGTGGAGCAACGGGCGTGTTCTAGGCGCCCGGGTGTGTGGAAGGGCAGAGTGGTGACAGGATGGGGATGGGCTGAAGCAGGGGTCCTGGCCGGTGTGGGAGGTGCCCCCCCCCGAGGCGGTGGGCATGGGGCTGCAGCCCAGGGCTCAGCAGGGAGGACATGGGATGAGGCAGCTTCTCAGGACGCAGATCTGCTGGAGAACCGGCGTAAGCTTAGCAAGTAGGAAATCCAGACAGTGGTTTATTTCGGGAATGGCGCTTCTTCGGAATACAGAAGCAGGAAAAGATGAAGGGCTCCCTCGGCAGGACTGCCGGGCCCCTGATGCGACAAGTCAGGAGTGAGCTCTACTAGGACACCGATCATTTGCCCTGGAACGCTCTTCTCTGCCTGTGGGGACCCGTCACTACTTCGCTGCTTTGTCACAGAGGGTGCAGAGGGGACCCCAGCCAGGGGAGGGCCGGTTATGCCTGCAGTGAGGCAGGACCCTCCGGTGATTAGCAGGGGCCCAGAGACACTGGTGCCCGTTCACTGGCCCCTGGGGACCTTCTGCCTTCCGGGGCATGGTGGGGAATTCAGGCCAGACTGCAGACTGTAATGAGGCTCTGGGAAGCCCGACACAGAGAGCCTTAAACCCCCTCACATCTCATGCGTCACCGCTGGCTTTGCGAAGTCCAAACACTGCCCGGTCCTGGGTCAGCCTTGGATTCGTTCATCGATCCAGCCAACACCTCCTCCCTGACGGCTGTCTTGTCAAAAAAGCCCGACCGTCGCTAACGGTTTTCAGCGAGTGCGGGTGCCTTGCGGGTGCACCGAAGTACTGCAGGTGGCCACCTTACCGTCAACCCGGTTTTAACGGGCGTCCTGATGGTTCACGGGCTGCGCCACCGGCTTGTGTGCTGACCCTCCGCCCTGGGAGCCCATCCAGCCTCCCAGTGCTTCGGGGAGCCAGGCTCTGGGTAGCATCTCACCGGCCACTTGCTCGCCCAGTGTGAAGAGGCCCTGCTGGCTCAGGAGATTCCTCCGCAAAGAGCGCGCGGCTCTGGAGTGATGATTCCAGGTCAGCGCACAGGCTAAGCGAACAACCTCACAAATGCAGAAATGACATGGAGGACAAGACACCAATTCCAGAGAGCGGCTGCCGCGGAGAAAGTAATCAGCCCGCGCGCCCAGCGCGGCGCCGCCCCACCTTTCCCAGCACCGGCCCCTCGCCTCTGGAGCAGCAGCCCCTCTGCCGGGAGTCGGTGGCTTCCAAGGAGCCTGTCTGGGAAGATGCCTTACCCCCAGGCCTCCAGCCTCATCCTTCCAGGAGAAGGAAGTCACTTTTAATTTCCTGCAAAGATATTCCACGGCGGCTCCTTCTCGCTGCTCATGTGTCAAGTTCTGTCGGCCGGTATGTTATTTCCCGTGAACTGATGTAGTTCATTAGCCCTGCACAACTGACAATTAAGAGAAGGCGCCTGAAGTGGGTGCTTTCCTTAACACCCTTTGAAATGCAGGGCAAGCATTTCGGGGGCTGTGTGCAGGGCTGCCTTCCTCCCTAATGTGCGTGAAGTTCCAGACTGAGGTCCTTTGCATTCTGCATCCGATTTGCCCCCGAGATTGCCAATACCCCTTTTATAATAACTTGCACAGAACTGGGGGAGCATGGGGCGGCACACCACTTTCTAAAGTTCAGACTTAGACATGAGTCTGGAAGGTGGCCTAGTTCCGCATTAGCAGATTCGGACTGGCATGTCCCTGGGAAAAGCTGCACACAGATCGGAGGGGGCCCTGCCTGTGGGCTGGTTCCGAGGTGGCTGGCGGAGCTGGGGCTGAGACATTCGGCAACCAAGAGGGCCAGCAGGGAGAGCCTGGCCAGTCCTCATAATAACGGTGATAAAGTGGCCTCTGTTACTTACTGAGCCCACTGACCACCCCTTCGGTGCCCCCATCCCCTGAAGGTGCACTGTGGCCTTGAAGCCGAGGTCAGCACCCACTACTCCCTCCCCCCTGGGGGTCCCCTCTATGCAGGAGAGCCAGCCATCTCTGCCGCCCCTCAGAGGTCCCTGGGACACCCACTCAACGTGCTCCCCTTCCACATTTTGCATCAGGGATGCCTCTGTTCACAGGGAGGGGGGTGGCCTGAACCCCACATTCCCAGCTGCCTCGGTCTCACATGCAGACCCCTGGACCAAGGAGAGGGCAGCAAGTCCCACCCCCAGTCACCTGGGCGCACCTGCTCTCCCGGGAGGGGCAGGGCCGCACTCCCTCTGCAGGACTCGGACAGCAGGAAGGGAGGCTGCCCTTTCCGCCCCCAGTAGCAGCTCTGAGCACCAGCGACAGCAGGGCTCGCCCAGGGCTGGTGAACGCACCAGGTGGGTGAGGCTCCCCGACACCTGCTTGTTCTGCAGGCTCACACCTGGGCAGCATCCACTTAGCAAACGTTTGCTGACTTCCTGCTGATGGAGGATGACGACTGACTGGCCAAGCGTGGTCTCACACTCCTTGGCACACAGCGGTGCCCGACACTCACCACCCCCACGCTTCAGTGGTCTTGGCTGTGAGAGCCCAGGGTGGGGGCCCTGTGGGCAGTGTGGCCTGCACCGCAGTGGACCTTCAGTGGACCACTGAGGTGTCTGTGTCCCTGTCCCACCCCAGGTGGGAGATTCGAGGAAGTGATTTCTGACAGGTGCATGCCACACGCACAGACAAGTCCGGGAACTGCATTTCTGCCTCAAAAACAAGCAGAAAGGGAGCCTGGGGGAGCTCCCTTCAGCGAAACAGCAGAGAGACCCGAGGGCTCAGCACATAGGGTGAAGGTGCGGCCATGTCTCAGGACACCCCCTGGTCACCTCTTCAATGACATCTGTCCTGCCATCTGTCCCACCCCTTGGCCTCCTCCAGCTCTCACTGTGAGCCCCCACCCACCGGTTCTCTGCCTCTGCTGATGTGGGAATCCTCTGGGAGCTGCACGGATGGTGACACCCCAGTCCTGGGCCTGGGCTCCCTGAGCCCAAGGAGAGGGGAGCAAGTCCCACCCCCAGGCACCTGGGCGCACCTGCTCCAACGTGCGCCTGATGAGGACCCACTGCTGTGATGGGCGGGGCTCCCGAGTGGGGCTGGGGCCCTCAATCCGCTGCCCACAGGACCGCCCCTGGCTGGGACCTGACCCAACCCACAGGGCGCAGAAGGCTGAGCCCTGGGACTCTCGGGAGTGACTCCCCTCGGCCACCCACAAACTGGGAGCTGGGGCACAGTGACACTCCGTGCACGTGCCTGCTCCCCTGGGACAGACGAGCAGAGACGCTGATGGCCGAGCAGGCCAGAGACAAGCCAGGCCTGTCCGTCAGGCAATGTCAGCCCACGGAGGCACCGAGCTGGTGAGGGGCATCGGAGGGGCCTCCCCATGGGACAGCTTGAGCTGCACACTGATGGGCGAAAGGAGACAGAGCAGGGGGGTATGTGTGAAGAACTTCCAGAGGACCGGAAACACAGAGGCCCAGGGGCTGGAAGGAGCGAGTCAGGCCCCGAGAGGAAGGGACCGTGGGGCCCACCGGAGCTCAGAGGCAGGGGGTGCGGGCCGGGGCAGGGGGAGCTGAGGTGCGTGGCTCCCGGACGGGAAGAGCAGGACCGGACGCTGGTTTGGCTGACCCACCGGGGCCTCCGCCCTCTCCACCACCATCACTGCCACTTCCAAATTTTGGCTGTTTTGTTGGCCGGCTTTCTCTGACAGCACTTCTCCCTATCTTGGTGTTACCTTTACAGAATCATCTGAAGGAGGGTGACCTAAGCCGCTCTTTCACTCCTGAGACGCACAGGGAGATGTGAAGCTCCGGGGAGCAGAGAACTAACTGGAGACGTTTCATCCTCCACGGAAGGCCGAGAGGCCCGGCTGCAGCAGCCATGGAGCGGGTACCAGGGACAACGGACTGTTTCCGGGCGGGCTTCTGTGGCCGCGGCAGCATGGCGGTCTGGGAACTCCGCGTGGGTCCTTGTTGTTTTCCGATTACTCTGTTCCAGCAGAGACGGTAAACATGGGCTCGCTCTTCGTAAGGAAAATTCATACTCTGAGAGGAGAACTCTGGTCCAAAGCCCCTCTTGCCCGTCAGTAATTCTCTGACAAATCAAAACACCGATTTCTCTTTGTGCAGCAAGTGCTCACTTGACCCCACTGCGAGTCCAGGCTTCTCATTCTCTGTGTGTTAACTCGCTCTCTCCCGGGAAAAGTTTTCCCTTTATTCTCAGAAGTGTCACTGCATGTATAGAACAACCGAGTCTTCACGTAAGTATATACGATCACACTGCCGGCACACCTGACACACAGGGCACGCGCTCTGCTGTAAAGGCACCTGCAGACACTTCCCCGCAGGGCTCGTGTCCGGAGGTGCCCCGCCACAGCCCTGGGCTCCGTAGGCGGACAGCTCTCTGTGCGGCCATTTCGTTCAGGGCCATCTTTACTATTCCAAAGACCAATTAATTCACCTTGTCTTAGAAAAGAATGCAGTTGATCATCTTCGGCAGTTTCTCAGCCTCAGCACTCTGACAGGGTGGGCCCTGCTGTGCACGTAGGCGTTCAGCAGCACCCACAGTCCCTACTCCTTAGGTGCCAGCAGCAGCCCCTGCCCAATTGTAACCACCAAAAACGTCCCCCCAGATTGCTAAAAGATCCCTTGGGTCAAAACCGACTGCTGAGAACCGCTGACCTACAGTAAAGCCTCACATTCTCATATAACTTGGTGTTCTTACAACAGCCCAAATGATGATTTTCACTCACCAGGTTTCCAACACATTCAGCTTAGGAGTGGGGAGGTCCAGTCATGCCTGAAGGCCCGAGATGGTGAACAACACAAATGCTGGGCAGCAGGCTCCTGAGGGCTCTTCAGGCACAGTGATATTTAAGAGCCCTCTGCCCACCCACCCACCCACCCACTCATCCACCTGTGTTTGTTTGGCTGCTGCACACCTGCCAGGTCCCAGGCCGCAGATGACGTGCAAGGGCGAGACATAGCCCACAAGAAACGCAGTCACACAGCGGCTCTCACGGGGGTGGCTCTACCCCAAGGAGCAGTTTCGGAAATATGGGGGGAACATTTTATACATCACGGTGTCTGAGCGCCCTTAGTATCTGTGGGCAAGGGCTGGGGATGCCAAGACTTCTTACAAAGCGTGAGAACTTCCATGTGTGTACACCTGGGGTGGCTCACTGGCTCTTTCTGAAAGTTTAGAATTATTTGATCCCAGACCTTAATTTTCCTGTACATAGAAACATCATCTGCTTTTGCAGGATTTTAACCCACAGTGAATTTTCGAAAGTGAAACTGCCACGAACAGAAGAAAGGTTTTCCTCTGCATTACTCAGAACTTTCCAAGAATTCTCCAGCACTTCAGAGAATCACATCCTGAGGTGCAGTGCTGATGGGAGGCTCCTGAGCCACCAGTCTAGCCTGTGTCCACCAGCGCCTGCCACTGTCACCTCTGAGGAGGTTCCCTGCATGAGCCACAGGCCCCTCGCCGGGTCTCCTGGCGAAGTCCTACCCAAGGGTCACATAAGGAGAACCCTATGCCTTCAAATGTTTCCTTCTCATTCTCTTTTATACTCCAGTGACACTACACACTGAATTCATTTAAGCGATGCCTATGGAGACCGAACAATCTGGGATCTTGATTGTGGTGGTGAAGTGAATCTACACATAAGATAAAATTTCACAGAACTTTATGGGATGATGGAAATGCTCTAAATTAGTGGTAATGGTTGTGAGTAAACACCATGGAATTGCATTAAAAGAGTGAGTTTTATGGCATATGAATTATATTTCAATAAAGCTGTTAAAAACAAGTATTTAAGTGGTTCCCAGCTGTTCCCATTGAAGTCCAAGCTTCCTCCCCTGCGCACAGGCCTTTCTGACATGGACCCTGCCCTCCCAGCACACTTGAGCCCTGCCCCCACTCACACAGGGGGTCCCCACCAGCCTCGTGCAGGACCCTGACCACACTACAGACCTCTAACCTCCGGTGGCCATACATGCTGTTCTCATGCCTAAAGCGCCCGTGCCCAGCCTGCCCTGCTCTGCCTCTAGGGGACCTCATATACACCTGCCCGCGCCCGACCTGTGCGCACTCCTCTGCAGGTGCCACACTCGCATCATAGCCTCTGGGTGAACTGCCCGTTTCCTCTGCCAACTCCTCCTCTTGGCCAAAAACTCCATGAGAACAGGAACGGTGTCCACTGTGGTCACCTTCAATCCCTGCAGCCCGCATGCAGCCTGGAAGGGCTCTTGGTGAACGCTTGTTGAGTGGATGTGTGAATGCGTCTCTGATTGACAGGAGGAAGGCGATGTGGGAGCTGTTAGGGACTCAGCATAGAAGAGGGTGCTCCTACAACATGTGGCGAACAAGTGATCAAACATTGAACGCTGCATGGAAGTACAGACACACACACACACACACACATGTGCAAGTCCCACTGGTGACGTGTGCGTGGCATCAATGCCATTCTGCTGTCAGTGATTCTCCTGTGGACAGGAAGGCGCCATGGGGGGAAAGCGGATGGGACCTCTGTGTGAAGTTGCTTTGTGCAACTTTCTGTGCACCTGTGATAATGCCAAAATCAAGAATTCAGTGGTGTCTGTCCAGGTAGGTTATATGACCTGTGAATTTCCTTTCAGGCTGGCACAAGGAGTGTACATTTACTCTTCAGAAGGGCACTTTTCTTACATGGTGCAGATACACCCGTGGGGCAGAGGTTAGATCTCGAACAGCCAGACACACCCTCATTCTCTCCACATTTGCCAAAAACTCCCAGAGCATGTCAGGCACCCACTCCCCTGTCCTCGTGGGGCTCACAATCTGCGTGAGTAGAAAGCATCACACGAGAAAAATCATCTAGTAAATGTGTAATTGTGCTGGGTGATGGGTGCGATCAAAACAGAGTGCTGCATCCTATGCAGACGTGGGGTGGTGGCCTAGGGCCGCGCAGCACCAAGAGCAGGGCCCTCACCGTACCCCAAGGCCCTTCCCCCCACCCGAGGGCCCCCTCCCAGCACGGCCCCACCCCACAAGCCCCTTCCCGCACCCCAGGGCCCCACGCAGGCTCTTTCGGCACAGGTGACAGTGCTGTTCTGCCAAACAGGCCCCTGACTCCTCGAAGGGCAGCCGAGGCACTGTCCTCTGGAGCATGGCACAGGGCTCCCACTTGCAGACACCCCCATGTCCGCGTCTGCAGGAGCAGGGGCACGAGCACCGTGTCATGCAGCATTAGTGGAGCCGTGGGAGCCGTTGGCTGCAGATTGGACAGGATGGCGGGGACGGCGCTGTGCGGGCAGAGGGCTGAGGCTGGCTGCCTGGCACAAAGGGCCCCTTACTGAGTCCAGAGGTGTCCGGGAGAATGATGGAGCCGGCGGGGTGTATCCTGAGCCCACCCTGACCCATCATCTCCAGGACCGTAAGGCCAGCGTCTCCAATATGGTCAGGGCTGAAAGAGCAGCTGCCTGCGGGCAGCTCATGGGCCTGGGGCACCACCACCTCCCGCCCCACCCCACCAGCAGACAGCCACTCTCGCAGCATGGATGCCGTGGCCTGGCTCCCACAGCAGCTGCTCTTCCTTCCCGTGTTCCTGAGGCCCCAGTCCTCAGCTGCAGACAGAGCTCCCTTCCGGTGCCCCTGAGGGAAGCCGCTGCTGGCTGGCACCTGGGTGACTATGCAGAATGGGGGCCTGCCGCAGGGAGGCTGGGCTCCAAGGTGCAGCCGGGCCTGAGTGCCCCGGGCCAGGGCTGCAGGCCAGTCCCTCTGCTGAGGCCCCCGGAGGCCACTTGGACGCACTTGCAGTGTCAGTCTTCACCTTCTAACTCCATCAGTGAAGAAACTCAAAAGGTTTGGGTTTTCAATAAATAAAAACAAGTCTACATCCTGCACCACCTGTCCTCGGAGGGGCTGGGTGTCTCCATGGCCCGGCTGGCATGGAGCATATTCCACATGGGCGCCCCTTCTCCCCAGGACCTATCGGCACCCTCCTCGAGTAAGAGACAGGATGGTGACTGTGGCAGCAGTGGTCCAGCCACCTGCCCAGGGCCTCAGGGTGACTGGGAGGGAATGTGTGATCCCGAGACCACGGTCCGACCCTGTGCTGGGTGCCCCCCACTGCCTGCATGTCCACAGCAACCTCCAAGTCCCTTCTGCGTGCACACTTGGGGTATAACCCCATCAGTCACTTTGCCACAGCTGAGAGACAAATGCTCCCACCTGACAGTTTCAAGAACTATAAATGGCTCATGTTCCTAGATATCAAATGGTGACATTAAAATTACTTAATTTAATATCCTCCATGCACCTTCCATTACCTTTTTATTCCTTCCTCTTAAGAATCCTACTGCTTATTATAAACCGGTACAATTACTTCCCAGGAAGCTTGATTTCATGTCTTCATTTGCTTCTTAATGAAACCTTTTTCTATACAGTTAGCCTCTGAGGACATGTGTCACTAGTTTAATGTTTAAGAAGTTGCAAGATTAACTTTAATACCAATCTCACTTTTTCTGGTGTTATTATAGGAGGTGCATCAATTAGAACCCAGGGCTGTGGTGGGGACAGATGGATGGGCAGGAAAGCAAGAAAGAATAAATGTTTTCTCTTTTTCTTTTTCCCCCCACTCCATAGTGACTGTGTGCATGTTCCACCTCAGCGGGTACATGTGCAGTACAAGGCCTTTGCATGTATCAAAGAATGTATCCTGGGGATTAACTGAAGAAAAAAGAATTAAGCAACACATCTCTTGCTTTTTCTGCCTTGCTACCATACAAAATAACTAGAAAACTCAACTATCACAGAAATTTAAAGACCAAATAAGTAACAAAACTCAAACAGCAAGCCCACCAGATAAGACTCTTCAACAACCATCTCTACCTTTGAAATTCGTTAACTGGGGCGGTTTACTAAGGCTGCCCCAGAATGCATTACTCACACGAGAAGAGCCATACTTCATATGGAAACCTTGACTATTCCGCAGGGTCTGAATGCTTTTACATAAATTCCCCCTAGGATTAGCAATCTTTCCAGAAATCAAATGACATGCATAAAGCCACTTACGGCTGCCTTTTCTTCTCCATCAGGCAGTGTAAGGAAATCTTTAAATGAGGGCCTGAGACCCATTACGGGCCAGCAGAATCGGGCATCATCTCCTATAATTTTCTGACACATGAGATTAATTTCAATGACTCCTGGAACCTGGCATGTAAATCTGTCCGTTTGTGGGTCCAAACTGGGAAAACGAGACACTATTACTCGATTTCAACCTGAGCACAACATATTGACAGCCCCAGAATGCTACCACGGGGCTGACCCTCGCGATCCACAAACACACAAACGGAAGCGATGTACAAACAGCGACGTTTTCCAAAGGACACAAATGAGTGCATGTCAGGCTGATAATCAAGTTCACATTTTACAAAGTGAAGCTAAGTGTTAGTCAATGAATAATTAATTTTCAGATGGTTTCTGTCTAAATCATCTAAGTGCCCATAAACAAGGCTGAAGCGGGCAAGGAATCTGAATTCCCTCCGAATTTGGTCTGCGCAGATGAGGTCCCAGGAAGGAACCTCGGCCTGTGATCTCCGCTGTGGGTGGGTCTGATCTGAAGCTGCCTGGGCATGGGTGCTCACCGTCACCACGAGCACCCGCGGCAGACCAAGCCCGGGCGGTGCAGGGGCGGCTCTGGGCCGGACGCTGCCTCTCGGACTTCTCTCCTCCTGCCCACCTTCCAGATCCTTCGCAGGAAGCCCCCAGCTCTCTGGGGGAAGTACACATGGCCTCTCAGGGCTCGAGGTGACTTCCCCCTAGTCAACCCCTGCTCAACCGGAGGCCGTTTTCACTCCTGGGCAAGCAGAAGCCCCCTGGACAGGCAGGAGAGACGCTCGCCATCGCTTCAGGCTTCTACAGGCGGCTTTCCTCACTGAACTTGTTAGCTTGTCTGTTCTACAAACCGTTACTGCCCCTCTTGCAGATAAGGAAGCTGAGGCTTTGAGACTTAGTGGTTTGGTTTCTACTACGTGGTCGCCTGGGATTCGCAGCCCAGCGGGGTGGGGGGCAGAGTCATGAGCGGCTCTTTAGCAGCGCCCGGGGAGGTGCTGAGCCTTACCTTCCACTGCACGGAGCACAGGCCTGCGCTCCCAGAGGTCAGGGTGCACTGAGAGATGCGAGTAAGTGGTGGGTGGGGACAGGTGCTAAAGGCGCCTCAGAAGATGAGCCCAGATGCATGATGCAAGCCCCCTTCTTCTCCTGCCCATTCTGGTCACCTCTCCAGGGTGATCCTCATATGCGAATTTGCTCATAAAAGGGCCGGGCTGGGTTTAATACAGACACACGGCACTCTGCACAGTCCAGCACTTCCCAGGGGCTGGTCCATGGCTCCAGGGGTGACGCCAGAGAGAAGTCTACCAGGCCTCCAGCCCTGGACAAGCGGGGAGATGTTCAGACCTACAGACTCGCTCAGAAGGCAGGGAGGCGCTCACGCTGCCCAGAGGCCACTGCTGATGACAACAATGTCCAAACGACCTCCCAAAGCCACTCTGATGGCCCCTCGGTTCGGGCAGTGATGAGGGGCGGGGGTGATCACACTGCGTCCTGCCCCAGTGCAGGGGAGACAGGCCTAAGTGAGTGTCGGGGGCAGATCTGGAGAAGGCCCAGCCCCAGCCCTTTGCCCAGGGTGAGTGGGGCGGGCAAGCCGTGGGCACGTGGGCACCAGTCTCTGGGTCTTGCCACCACTCTTAGGAGCATAGCTTCCTATCCCTGACTGGCCCAGAAGCTTCTGCTTGGGGCTCAAGGCCCAATTCCAGGGGTGACCTCATGAACAGGTGCATGCAGAGACCCACAGACTCAGGCTTAATGATCACAAACAGCTCACAGAGGGTCATTCAGGAAGACTTCCAAGAGTCCACTACCATAGTTTAGATTGTATTGGCATCATCACGAACACTGTAGAAATGAACGCACCCTGATTGTTCGTCCCGAGTCAGGGTCTGGACCGGTCACAGCGCAGAGACCGGCTCTGCTGCAAGTTGCCCTCAAGCAAACCTGAACAGCCCCTGCTGGAACCACATTTCCTGTTAATGGTGGGAAAACGGACTTGGCCACGGAAACTACTGTGTAAATGACTATAGAGCAGTACAGAATCTGTGCAAATCTTAAAAACTGCAGAAAACTGTAACATGGACAAGTCCACAGTACAGGGATAAGCTGGGGGCAAATCAAAATTATTTGGCATAATTTCACTTTTGTATATTTAACAACAAAAATGGCTAGAAAGGACATTTCTAGATCAAAACATTAACAGTAGTGATTTTATGTTAGTTCTTATCCAGTTTTATTAAAAGTTTCTATCATCAATATATACTACTATTAAAATAATTTTTAGAAAGCCAAAAAGTTGAAATCCTTTCTTCTTTCCCTTTCAGGGGACTGCACAAAATCATCATTGAAGCAAGATGGGCTACACAGTCAATTAAAAAATATCCCTCATGTCACGTGATGCAGAGCCAGGCGAAGGGGGCAGGACAGAGGATCCTTATTAGCGGAGGGATTTGGGGAGCGGGCAGAGGGTGGAGGCCAGCCCCCCAGGGAGCATGAGAGAAACAGAGAATTGGAAACATGTAAATGGATGGCTTTAATTTTCCCTTTCCTTGAGTCTGGTGGCACTGGCCCGGCCATCCACGCTGACCTCACAGCCAGGTCCTCCCTGAGTGGAGAAGAATGTGCCAGGCTGCAGGCCTCCAGGGACAGCCTTGGCTGGGTTAAAATGCTGCCCACTGGCACACTGGCACAGTGCCCCACACAGTGGTGAAGATGAAGCCCGATGTCTCTAGCCCTGGTGCTGCGTGCCGTAGAGAGCAGATGCACCCGGTCCGCAGTCACCTCCCGGGAGGCTGTGTGTGAAGTAACAGAAGTTAATAAAAACCCAGGTTTTAGAAACTGTAGAGAAAAATATTGCCTATTCAAGACCTGGCAGCCCCTCAATGTGACCTTACTGCATAATCAAGTCACCGTGGCTGTTACCTAATGAAAGTTTAACTATGTCAGGCCTTTTGATTTTATTTTATGTGTGTGCTATTGTTATTAATGTTACTGCTCTTTCTCTACCTCTAAACATGAAGATTGGCCTAAGAAAAGGCACAACAGCCTTTTCAGAATGCCAGAAAGAAAACCTCGGATGTGCCCGGCACCTATTTGTATAGTTGTTACTCCAAGCTGTACAGCCGTGCACGGAACAGTTCGCTATAACAAGGTTTAAGGCAATTATGATCTGAGGCTTGGTCAGTTCACGTCATTTCCTACCACCAAACAGTGATAACGGAACACGTGGAGGCCCCTGCACCTATCGCAGCACAGACTGGACAGGATCCGGCTGTCTTTGTCCTTTTAAAGGCACCCATTATCTTCCCAGAGAACACAATGTGTGTTTATTTCAGAAAACCTCTAACACAAATGGAAATAAAGAACACATTACAGAGGAGATTGGAGGAACGTGCGATGATGTAGGTCAACCACATTCCGCTGGGTGAAAGCGGATGATGCCAGACAACCCAAATTTTTAGTATCTTTTTCTCCACTAATTTCTCCATTCTGCTCATAAAACGTGCACATGATGCCTTTCCAGCCTGGCAGAGTACAGGTTTGTGTAATAAAGATCTCTTATGGAAACTATAAAAGTGCCTTCTTTACAGTCAGCAGAAGGTAAGACAAGTCACAAGTGATTACGTGCAAACTTCTCCCACGAATGTGGTCAAGCGAATCACACCAGCCACTGGGAAGATCCTTTAGGGCCATTTCTAAACTCTGCAGGGAAATCCATGCTCCAGGGAGGAGAGGGAGACAAAGAGGAACCGAGAACAGGAACCCAGGAAAGCCTGTGAGATCAAAATGGTGAGTTTTCTTCTCTGGTGTCAGCAAAACACGGGCAGGAGGAGAAGGGAGGAGGAGGGCCAAGGGAAAGAGTGACGGCAGGACGGGAGGAGAGCGGGTCGCAGGAGCACGGACGGCCGGGGCCAAGAAAGGAAATGCATCAGGAAGGATGGACAGACAGGTGGCGCAGCCCAGGTTTGTGCCAGAAAACCCCAGGAAGGAAAGTGAAAGACACGAGCAATCCTGGGAGTTGGGAGACCCACATAATGTTCACAGACAGCATTTGGGAACTCGTACAAATCAACCGGTGGGGGAAGTGTTTCAGTGGATACAAATAAGCAAACAAGCGAATAAACCCCAAAGGAGAACTGATTTACACAGAAAAAGCAAACGGCTAGTATATTAGTGGCAATAAAAGTTCAGCTCCACTAACAATGACACATAAAAATGTAAACAACAGGCTATAGATTGTCCCCTAACAACTGGCAAAAACGGAAGCACTTACCAGCCTATATGTACACGTGTCACCCAGCTGCACACCCTGGGTTAGGGAGGGCCAGCCTCTCAGATTCCTAGATTAGGAAACTGAAAGCTGGGCTTTCTAGGGGGCAGCTTAGCACCATGTCAGAATGCCTTAAAAAGGTCCTAAGCCTTCAGTCATGTGATTCATCCACAAGGAAATGACCTGAAGTGCATGGAAAACATACACACGAGAACGCTCATGTCACTCCCATTGTCCCCAGTGCAAAAGGGGAACCAGCTAAGTTACCAGGAGGTGCACTGGTTATACAATAATAATCATACAATGAAAGAGTCGTAGTTATGAATGTTCTGAGATGAGACAAATAAAAATGTTTCCTTTCAACTGAAACCACTGATTTGGTTTGAGATCATTTTAAAGTACAGGTATGATTACAGTGTAAAGTTTTTTTTTTATCAGAAGGGTGGCATTCATAGATGAAATAACTGATCAAATATTTACCGCATAACATTAAAGCTTGTGTTCCGTCTTCTTGTTAAGTACATACTTGAAACCAAGGTAAATTTATGGAAGTAAGTTTTGCAGAGAAATAGCAGTTGGCCATTTGGTCTAAGACATGTAATTATCCTCAATGGCCAATAGTGCCGGGGTGTGACCATGTTTCTCCTTCCCAGGCAGAATCCAGGAGTCGGGATTACCTTCCTAGGTTCTCAGCGCACTTGCTCATGTTTCTGGGTGTGCATAGCATTGCAAGCTTATGTTCTGTAAGTAAATGCCTGGTTAATTGTTTTGCCCATGAAAAATGCTTTCCCAATTTATAAACCTTTACAAGGTAGCCACATTTAAGTGAGTAATATGAACTGCATCATTTTCCTAAAAAAGTTGGAGAGTGGGTGTCATCATCCTTTTTAAACATCTTTCTTTATCATAGTCCAGTATGCAATGTCAAAGCCTTATTAAGTTTACGTATATTTTATTGTCTCTTTCATATTTTGTTTAGACACATGGATTTCACTGTTTTTATTATTTTGGTTACCTCTTCTTTAAAAATTTATGGAGGGATAAGCGCGAATAGCTGACAAACATAACTGTGTGTTTAAGGTATTAACAGTCTTTCCCGAGGTGGATGCAGGACTCAGCCCTTCAACAAGGCGACCACGAGTCCCTCTGGTTTCTGTCTCACTGCTCGTCGGCTGGTGACCAAGTGCTGGGGGCCGGCTGGGGCCAGATGCCCGGGCTGAGGGAGTCAGGGACAAGGGCAGGCCTAGCACCCCGCCCTGCGTCAAATCGGGAAGGTAGGAAGGACCCGGGCGGGCCTGACTTTGACACAGGATGCAGGGGCAGGAGTCCGTAGGCAGGAGGTGTCCCGCACGGTGTGGCAGCTTAATTCTGCAAAGGGTCTTTCTTTCTCCCCCTGCTCCTATTCACTGAGAGCACAGCTAAATATAGCACGGAACAGCTGGGTTTAAAGTTGGTGAGGAACCTGCATCTCCACAGCCAACAGCACCATCACCAGGGTCCCTTAGCTGGCTGCTGACTCCCAGGAGGTGGGAGGCAAGAGGGGTGCGGGGCACCCACCAGTTTCCGCTTTCCAGAATGCTGACCTGGTTGTTACTGGCCCTTTGCTCGGCCTTTTGTGGAGCCCTTTTTCCATTCAGTCTTGGTACGTCTGCTGCCCACTCTGAGGGGGCTGGCCCCAGGGCAACCAGACAGAGCTCAGTGTGGGCTTGGCAGCCGGACCCTTCCTCCGAGATGGGGTCTTGAACTTGAGCGCTGGCTCCTGCAGGTGGGTTACAGCATGTGAGGCCCCAGACAGGCCAGGCCAACCCCTGCCAGCCCTTCGCAGGCCCCTGCTTCCGGCCTATGTCCAAATGGGTCCCCAAGCTCCATGTGGAAGACGTGGGATGGACTTAACGTCTCTGAACACACTCCCTGTTGGCAAGAGGCGGGTTGCGATCGCTTCAGTCAGGGCAGGGCAGGAGCAGAAAGCAGCGGGTAAAGGTGGGGGGAGCACTCCCCTGGCAAGATGGGAATGAAGAGTGCCTCCCCAGCACCCGTGTGCCGTGCACGCACGCATGCGCGCGCGCGCGCGCGCGCACACACACACACACACACACACACACACACACACACACACACACCCTGTAAAAAAAAATGAAATGAGTTGTAGCTTTCAGATCTGTTCATTTTAATGACTTAGCCAGCAGTCTTCTCTGGAAATTAATATCTGCTCCAGCGGCTTCCAGCTTTCCTTGTAAAAATAATGGCAGGTAATAGGGGAAGGCTGTCATGCGCTCCGATTCCAGGTACTGTCGGCATGACAGCTGTGTGATCAGAGGAAAGGTGTGCTAAGACAAAAGGAATAATTAAAATGAGCCGCCAGGACCAGCCCTGGATTTAAATGTTTAAATGTTTTAATTTAAAAGAACAATGGCGCCTTGAAGTGTCTCTACAACTGGTACTGACAACCTGCCATTTATTAATCAGCGTTAAATAACAGCGGCTCCGGGTTTGACACCAAACAGCAGATGATGTGATGATCCCTGAAATAGCAGCCACGTCTCAGAGCTGATTTCAAGTGACTCTGGCATAACAATGAAGACTCTGGAATATTTACTGCACCAATTAAAGGGCATTAACAACTCCTGGGGCAAGGAAGAGTTCTGGGGGTGATATTTATATGTGCAGAGCCTTCCAGGCAAATTGAGGTGCTCGGCACACAGTGGGAAGCAGGGAGGTGGGGTGGGGCCATTGAGGCACGGAAACCATGGCTCCCAGAATACTGTATGTTTTACCAAAAAGTGTACTACCGAGGCAGTGGTCTCCATCAGGGACTGTTTGAGACAATTTGCCAATGTCTAGAGACATTTTTGATTCTCAAAATTGGCTGGGCAAGGAGGGAGGAGGGGTGCCTCTGGCATCTATGGGTGGGGGTCGGGGTGCCGCCCAACACCCTACAGTGCCCAGGACGGCCCCACCCCATCGGCCCCAATGTCAGTGGTGCCGAGGTGGAGAAACCCTGCCTGAAAAATGCCTGTGGTTCTGGGGAGCGGTGCTCAATCTCGAGAAACATATTCATGCAAATGTGTATTGTTTTAATCTGCAAAATGAGGGTTAAAAATCCTCTTTGCAGCTTGCTTTCTATAAGGAGCTGCCTCTGCGCATCCATGGGACCTCCTCACACCCTTGCTTCCGTCTCGATGCCACCCACAGTGGCTGAGGAGCCAGTGAGCACAGGCCGACGGCCCGCGTTTTCTATCTTATTCCCCAGAACACAAGTCCCTGCATGTGACTGCAGGCAGCTTAACTGAAGATGAATGTCTAGGACCAAACAAAGCCCTGAAACGACCCGGGGGCCAGTGAGAAATGCCACCTTCACTTAAAACGGTGGCTACTTCTGCAGTGATCTTATTGGAGTTCTCAGAATCTGTTATTTTATATTTTACCATAACCATTTTCACGGCAGGGAGATAAATATAAAGAATATAGAGATGTTTCATTGATTTGATGATGATATTCGTTTAAAAATATGTTCTGAAGGTGACGTGTTTGGGGGGTCGCCATGTCAGGCAGGCACATTCCTGGCTAAGCTGGTGCAACGAAGCTCCTGAGTTAGGACCTGCTGGTTCTCACTACCCGGGCAGGCCGGCTTTCCTCGCGTACAGTGCACAAACACCCCTCTAGTGCATCTTGAATAAATCCTCGGTTACTTGCTCAATTTAGCAAAGACGGATAATCATCCATCCTGCTAACTAGCAGGAGTGGAAATAGCAACGGTCTTGGAAGTCGGGCTACATTAGCTTCTAGTGGTCTTCAACACACACACACACACACACACACACACACACACACACACACACACACACACACACACACACACACACACACACACACACACACACAGTATTTGAGGTCTTGCAATAGTTTCTACCTCACCAGGGCTTGAATTTTCTGAAGCCACATTTTGTGGTGTTAAGAGGATGCCAGGAAACGTGGATTAACACACCTTGTGAACCGAGCAGTCCTGAGGCTCCTGAGGCTCCTCTGTTCATGGACCAAATGGTGGTGAAACGGCAGTGGGACCAGGCAGGTTTTCTGCCAGTTCAAGTGCGTGTGACTGGTGCCACCGACCAACTGTCAGGCAGAGCCCTGGGGCCTTGCCCCCGTCTGCCCAGCTCAGGGTGTGGTCCTGGGCCAGCTGCTCTGAAAATAAGGGGCTCCCTCTGCTTTCCTTTCCTCTAAAACTCCCACTTCTAGAACTCAGTCTGAACTCTTTTTACTCTCCAAGAGAATAGACACTGGCCCCTGGGAGGGCAGGGCAGTGGCAGGCAGACGCCTTGACGCTACAATTTAAATCAGATCATGTGCAGAGTCCCGTGGACGCCTGTCACAAAGTGCAGGAGTCAATCCCTGCTCTGAAATACACAGAACTGCATCTTTTCACCCTAAGACTGAAGCTAGAGGCAGGCACTGTCTTTGATGTTCTATCTCAGCCCAATAGAAACTTCCACCCGAGTCTCCGTGTGCAGCTCTGCCTTCCCTCGTGTGCCCGCTGCCTGCAGGGCTGCCCACCTGGGCTCTGTGCGCAGCGGGACTTGGCCTCCTGACAAGGACGCCAGACCCTCTGCTCCCCTCCCTGCATCAGTGAAGCACCACGGCAGCGAGGGATGGGGGCACCTGCCAGGGGTGCCGATGATGCGTGTGCTCTGCAGAACTTGACACCCGTAAATGGAAAGTTGGTCCCTGGATTTAATCTCAGGAGATTCTTGCCAGGGAAAACAGACTCTCAAACACAAAGTAAACCCACTGGAAACTGGGGCTAACATTTTCTAGTAAATAGTGCAAATCAAACATTTGATTAGCACTTGATATCAAAACACGAAACTAAGCTTTTATGGAAAATTCATTTATTTTATATTGAACAAAAATTTCAGCTGTAACTGTGACTAAATGCTAATTTTTAGAGCAAAAGAGTGTTCAGCCATGTCTGTCCTTTGGCGCAGCTTGCTAACAGAACACACGGCAGCCCCTTTAGGGTGCTCTCTGTGCATGTGGCTTTTAGAGCCCTTCTCTAAAGAGTGATTTTATAAAAAACAGTCTAGAATTTCATTAATTTCCTGAATGTGTTCTCTTCATCATTTAAAATTTTGATAATTCTCTTTTGATGAACATGTATTATCATTGGCAAAAAGCTGATTTTTGCTCTTTGGTGGTTATCTGGCTGACCTCCGCCTCCCCTCCGGGCATCCGCAACTGTGTGTGCAGTCCCTGCGGATTTCCGACAGCACTCTCAGCCTCTGCATGGAGTCCTGTGTTCTGTGTTATTCGCCTGTCACTTTGCAATCATCTTACACTGCACTTGGGGTTTGTTATGGGCCACTGGCAACCCTGGACAATCAGGTCAGACAAAGAAGCCATGGTCATGTGTGGCAGAGGTGGCCGGGAAGCAGAGGCCTGCCGGAGAGGGAACCCGGTGCTGGAGTGTCTTTCTCCTCCCCATAACTGCACACTGGGGGAGGCACAGGGAGCGAGGGAATGAGGAGCCCACCCCAGGGCTGTGATGGAGTCAGGATCCCTTCCTTCTCTGTACTTATAGGCTGCTTTGCCTGCTGGAGGGGCTGCTAGTCCTGTCTCCTGGAATCTGGACTGGCCAGTGCCTGCTTTGATTGACAGAATGCAGCCGGAGGGATGCCCCTGTACTCCGAGGGTGGGTCACACGAGGCTTCCCGCTGCCTCTGGGCCTCCTGAAATGCTCTTTTGAGACACATGCTTAGAATCTAGTCTCCCAGCCGTGAGAAGCCTAACCATGTCCAGTCTGCAGTCCTGGCCGACCTCCCATCTGACAGCCAGCATCCCGGAGCCACGCGTGCACCATCGTGGACGTCCAGGCATGGGATGAGTCCAGCCCCAACCGCCTGCTGACTGCAGGCCCGCAGAGACCCCGAGATGAGCCGTCTGGCTGAGAGCATCCGTGGCTCCAGAGGACCATGGAGACAATTACGCCCTGTCGTCTTACGCCTCTGTTCTGGGGTGTTTGTTCTGCCATGACAAACAACCGAAATGCGCACAACACTCTCCCCGGGAGCTTGCTCTGAAAGACAGGCCCACATCTTCAAATAACACAGCTCCCAGCACCTAGATTGTTTTGACCATTTTGACAAAAAGTCAAATTATTTTTCAGTTAAGAGACAAGCCTTTTAAAAGTTAAAAATATATTCAGTCAGAACAGTCAACACAGAAGGCAGATGCTACACAGAGAGGAAAATTAAAAGAAGCATTGAAACACTTCATCCAGTGTTTTTCGTTATGTAAATGATGGAATTTTGTTTTTTTGATTTACGTGAGTTGACTCTTTTTTTTTTTTACTCATTTTTAGTTTTTGTTTGGGGTCACTGAAAATAATTGGGCTTCTTTTCTCCAGTTTCTGGAGGATACGATCCATTTAAGAGGATGGTAAGATCTGCTTTTTGCTGAGAATCTATTTCAGGGCACTGTTGGGGTGCTGTCTGTGGCCCATGTTCAGAATCAATTGCAAAGTTTTACTGAAAGGTTTCTAAAGCACAGAATCTTCTTTTTCATGTATGTTTTCAAGGCAGCTTTTCCCCACCTTATATACTTAAAGGAAGTTCTGACACTCAAATAAATTTTGTTTAAGCAGAGAGATACGACACCCACAGTTAAGGACTATGGCCAACCAATTATACCCATGTGTCACGGTGCACTTTCATAAACTCCTGATGAAAGGGAAAATCTTGAAGAAGGTACTTCACACATAAAAGATTTCTTTTATAGAAAAATGTGTCCAATTGATTTATGAGGTCCTCTCAAGGAGAACAAAACACACACATGGCAACACTGAAACGTACAGAAAGATTTCTTGGCTTCTTTAGAAGAAGCACATGCAGGTTGTACGGGGTATAGATTTTCATATTTTCTAATGTGGATTATTTGTGGAAGCTGCATTTCCTTGCTTGTAGCTGCATTAATTTTCATGATAGTGTAAGTTTGAAAAAATAGGAAAATTTCTCAAGTGCTGGGTCTTTCATTCAAGGCATAACTGGTAAAGTTTGGTCCATACATTAGGGAAATGTTGGGTGCATTTTACCTGTTTTGGACTTTGAATCAGGTCTTCGCAAATGACGGCCCACCCGCACCATGTGTGAGGTGTCGCTCACGCAGACCACGGGTGGCAGCCTTCCCACTGCGAGGGCAGAGCTGGGCAGCTGGGGTGGGAGTGCGGCGCTCAGGGCTGGAGTCTCTCACGGTCCAGCCCCACTAGAACGTTTGCTGACTTCTGGACCAAACTGAAAATGGCCAGTCCCTTTGGAATTATCAATGTGACTTGTTTTCTAAAGGGCCCAGTGGGGTTTCCCTGATTCGTGGGGTGCATCAGCACAGTGGACAATCTACCTTACTGCAATCCTTATAGGGTCTCCGGTGGCTTTTAACTCCTCTTACAGGGAGTCCAGAGGACCCGAACCACAAAACAGAAACTGTCAGGCAGTGACACGTGGGAGCAAAAGAAACCTCTGGTGTCCCTGTTGCCTGAACACGGGGAAGATCCCTGTGTCGAGGTCAGGCGGCCGGCGTGCTCCCTTCTGGCAGTGGGGCCGCCGCTGAGGCCGATCACAGCGGCTCCTCGGATGGAATGAGCACAGAGCCACCGGCGCCGCGGCCCCCCTGCAGCAAGAGGGATGGGGTGCCGTCCCCGCTCACGGAGTGTTCGCCTGTTGTGGGGGATGGAGGAAGAGCAGCTCCTTCGGTGGGTAAATGCTCTCTCATTCCAAGGAGGGCAGGGCTCGTGCCAGAGAAAATCACATACACCAAAGAAAGAGAAAAGCACATCAAGGTAGATACACAGACCCTCCCGGCAGCCCCAGACCCGCTGGGGAGCCATTTCTCTGGGGAAAAGCAGTTAAAAAGAGCAAGAGACAGAACGCGCTGCAAAGGGCCTGGGGCTCGGGGCGCACGCGGGCTGGGATGCAGGTGCGGTCCTGCGACCGGCTTGTCTCCGGTCTCCTCTCCTGCCTGCTGCGGGCCTGGCCTTGCTGCCGTCACTCAGTCTGACTCTGTCCCTCAAATATTCGCATTTTGGGAGCGCCCCTGTGATCTAGGTGCTGGGTGCCAAGAACCCGTGAAGGCAAATCAGGAAGGGCTCCCCCACTTTCTGAGCTCACTTTGGGGTGGATGGACACACTGATGTACAGGAAGGACTGGGGTCTCTGTCCCTGGCCACTGGCTTGGAGCGTCTAAAACCCTGGGGCTTTCCTGGACAACTGGTGTCTCTGTTATGCTAATAAGGAGCCTCACCGCTGGCCCTGGGGGGTTTGGGGTGGGGATCTGTCACCAGAAAGATGGCTCACTTGCCTACAAAGTTGGGGACTTTGAGCCAGCCCGACCTCCATGGCCAGCGTGTGATCACCTTGCCTCGTAATGAAACCCCAGTAAAAATTCTGGGCACAGCAGCTCAGTGGGGCCTCCTGGTTGGGGAACACACTGATGTCTGGACTCCGCGGGGGAGGGAGGGATGCTCTGCACTGCCTCCTGGACCCCACCCAGCACGGGTCCTTTATAATAAAACTGTAATTGGAACAGCGGCCTGCCTGAGTTGTGTGGTCTTTACCAAAATACCGACTCTGAAGGGGGTCACGGGAACCCTGGACCAGCTGGTCAGAGTTCAGGTGGCCTGGGCCCCCCTGAGACCTGTGGCTGGCATCTGAGCTGGTCTGTCCTCTGGAGGAATCTGCCCATAGCTGTGGGGTGTGAGCGAGCACCAGGTCTGCGGCGTCTCAAGGCTGGTGTGGACCGGCTGGGCCGACTCCACGCTGACCCACGTGAGCCCCAGGTGGGGGTCCTAGGTGAGACGGACGTCCTCGGAGGGCTGGGGGCCCGCAGGTAAAAGCCTCAGGAATGGGTTCCCTGGACCAGCCTGGCAGACAGGCGTGCCCCTCACAGATGCAGGTTTGCATCCTCCCCTCCTCCTCTCACTGCCTGGTCACCTGCCCCTCAGAACTGCTGTTTCCTGTAAACGGGACAAAATGGAATCGGACCTCCCAGGCATTCCGAGGACCCAGAGGTCACGCCGACATAGTACGTCGTCGGTACTGCAAAGCTGATAATCATGAATCTGAGACTTCATGGCTTCAGAAGAAAAACCACGCTTGCTACATGATCTGGCTTGAGCCAAGAGCTAGCCGAACCAGCTTTGTTCCTGGGGGTGGCGGCACCGCGGGCATGAATTAGGTGTTTCATTTGTTTGAGGTCATGGAGGGGGTCCAAGAGCAAACGGTGAATTGACAGAGGCACTAACAAGGCAGAACCCGAAGGGAGGGGGAAGAGGACGAGGAAAGGGCTTCGGGGCTGCGTGGGTCAGGTGGCGGCTGTCTGGTGCGGCCCGTGGGACCGCCTCCGCCAGAACGCGGTGCCTGGGGTGGTCTCCATGTGACCGTGGAGGAGGCGGGGCTGGGCCTGGAAATTAAGCATTTGGGGAGGCACTCATGTATTTATGAAGTTCCCTAATGCATTTAAAGGAGCGAGAAGCAGGTACTTGCTCCCAGGACCACTGCGCCATGGAAGCAATTTCCACTGCAGATTTTCATCCTTAGCACTCCGTAAAGCTCGCTTTCTCTCCCCAAAGGGGAGCCGGATTAGGCAGGGAAGAGTCTGAGCTGCTAATGCAAACGGATCTGGCTTCACCAGGTGTGGCAAATGTGCAATCTATCTCAGGAGCGCACCACAACGCTCCACAACTCACCCGCATCTGTCCCCCAGGACGTCTTTAACTCCGGGCTTAGAGTTACAAATGACCCCTCCTATGGACCTACTATTCTTTCAAATAGCAGAGGGAGGGGCTGGGCTGGCACCCCGCTTTCACAGAACTGGGCTAAACTAGATGATGCAAAGTCCAACGGGGACCATTCAGATGAATGATGGACCCATGGCAGGGATGAGTCGCCAGCCAACCTGTAACTGGGCAGTTACCCAGGGGTCAAGGGTCACTGATGGGTTAGTTCTGTGACGTACTGGCTGATCTGACCTCTGATACTTGGAGGTGCAAGTAACCAAACAGTTTGTAAGGTCAGCCCCTAGACAGATGTTTCTGGAAGGTGGCATGTTCTACAGGGAACAACCTAACTCTCTACTACAGACCACACCTGCTGCAGGTCATGAGGCCTGTGGCTGGACTCAATAGCCACTGCAAGAAATGCTCGCTGAGACAGGTGGGCAGGGGGCTTGCAGGCTCGATTTAGGCTTAAATCCAGAAGTGTTTGCGGCTCACAGACCAGTCTCCTATTTTTTTAAATCCTCTCCACAGTAAACAGCTCCTCCCACGGGCACTGAGGTTGAAGAGGCTGACAACAGATAGTGGGCACACCTGCAGGGTGCCAGGAACCCCCTCCACCGGCAAGCCCCACCCAGGAGGGTGCTCCAAGGCAGGCGGGGCACACGTGTGCAGGCATGGCAACTTCATTTCCTCATCTTCAGCCTGGTTCTCTGGATGTCACACTTCTGCCCACGAATTAACAAACAACAAGGGTCATACACTCAGGCCCCTGCATGCTGCAATTAGAGTCAACGGCAGTGACTTGGAAATCCCAGTCAAAATTCCAGCAAGGTTTTTCTTAAAGAATTAAAAAGCTGATTCTAAAATGTATATGAAAATGCAAATGTCTCTGAAGATACAAAGCAACTTTGAAAGGAATAAAGTTGGATGACTTAACACTACCAGATTTTGAGATTTCTTATAAAGGCACAGTAATCAAGGCAGGGCAGCAGGGGCAGGAGGAAGGCACAGAACGGGAAACTGAGATGCAGAGCCACACACAGAGGGTCAACCGGGCTTTGACCAAACTACCACAGTAATTTAATAGGAAAAGAAATTTTTTGGACATCCCTGTGGAAAAGATACACTGGCCCTTAACCTCTGCGTCACGTAAAGATAAACTCCAAACAGATCACCGATCTGAAACGATTTCAATTTTAGAAATTGAAACTCTAAAACTTGTAGAAGAAAACGCAGGAGAACAAAATGTGAATTTGGAGTAGGAGAATATTTCTCGGAACATAAAAAGCAAGAACCATAAAATCACCTGATAAGGAGGATTCTACCAAAATAAGAGCTTTGGCTCTTTGAAAGATACTCCCAAGAAAACAAGGCAAGTCACTGAAGGGCAAAGAATATTTTCAATATATATATCTGATGAAAAATTGTAGCTGGGTATATAAAGATCATTTCCATGTCAATAATAAGACAAACCATAGCACCTAAGAATGGACAAAGATTTAAATAGACATCCCTCTATCTGTGCTCATTCCAGACAGGCAAACGTGAAGGACTTGGGTACGAATATTCATAGCAGTTTTACTCACAGCAGCAAAAGCCTAGAAACAACCCAAAATGTCTATCAGCAGGTGGATGAGAAACAGGATGTGTATCTCCATACAATGGACCACAACGCAGCGAGAGAAAGTGATGCACGATATGAACTAATCTCAGAATCATTCGATGGGGAACAAGCCAGGCACAAAGGAGCACGTACCTATGACTCCATCTCTGTAAAGCTGTAGAGAGTGCCCACTGATCTATAGTGACAGCTGATGAGTGTTTCCAGGGACCAGCAGAGAGAACGGCTGACCGCAAAGAGGCAGGGCCAGCTCGTCGTCCGAGATGGAAAGCTCTAAGTCGTGGTTATGGTGGTTTCACAAGTGCATTGCTTTATCAGACTCGTGTAGAGGTACAGCTAAAGGGGTATGGTGTATTGGATGTCAATCTTGCCTTGATAAACTTGATTAAAAAAGTAATTTTGACCAAGCAAGATTTTCTCCTCCATGGGAATTTCAGAAGCCAAGATTTGTCCCATAGATCTTCCCCATATAGCATTTTATGACCTGAAATTGTGTCTGTTTTTTGTCTAAAAGAGTCTATTTCAATGAACCTTTAAAGTCCACCCTTCCCTTACTGATAGGGTCCCGGCATGTGTCCACTCTCGCTTCGGCACCTGCAAGCAGCACGCCACGGCCAAGCAGAAACAGCTCGAGGGCACCCCGGAATGCTGGTGGTACATCTCCTGGAAGGAGGCATCCTGGGGCATTTTGGAGTGTGAGCAGCTCCTGTCAGCAAGCAGCCAAGACAGTTTACAACCCAGGTCCCCAGGGAACCTGGGGCCGGGGGGCTGCAGGCACAAATGTCTCTGTCTCTTGGCTGGTAGGAGTAAAGAGCACACTTCAGCTAACTGAGAACGGAAGTGTATTGGAGGAGTGCTATAAATTATATCCAGGCCACCAAATAAAATTCAATTTCCAGGTGATGTGAAGGTGTAATGCGTCTGAAGAAGCTGCTTTGCATATCGCACCAGACAGCAGGTAATAAGAAGGAGGCAGGACTCGCGACTGATCTGTCACCGGCCACGCGGCTGTGATTGTTTCCTTCCTTTACCTCCCCTAATCGCACCGTTGCAGTGTTGATTCAGAACACGGCGGCCCATGAAGAATGTCAGCGTCCTGTCGATGGTGCGGATCTGCCGGCGATTCCCACAAGCCGCCGCTGCACATAAAGGGTGATAAGGCACTATATCCTGCCATGCTCAGCAGGTTTCCCATTTCCTCCTGCAATTACACATCAAACTGCTCTAGCTTCACAGGCTTCGGCACTATAAATGGCCTCCAGGCAGAAGGCTGCCTGCAGCGCTGATGAGAGCGCTCCAACGCTGAGTTCAGACTCACATTGGTGGGGGGAAGCTGCTAAAAAACCTCCAGCCCCCTCTCTGCAGGCACACACCCCCTCTGCAGAGTCCTGAACATGCCCTAGGAATCACTTTCACATTATCTCTTAGTCCAACTAACAGAGTCTAGGAAACATGATGAAGTGTCCTTTCCAGACACACAGCACCAAGTTGGCACCGGGGGGCCCTCTGTGCAGGCCCCGCGAGGCTGGGCGACAGCAGGCACAGAAGCATCTTCTGGGGGCTTGTTAGAAATTCGGGGTCCCGAGACCTATTGGAGACCTGAGGACTCAGAATCTCTGGGGGTGGGCCCAGGAGTCTGTCCTAGGGAGCACCCCACGGTGAGAAGCACAGCTCCAAGCCCTGCTTTCTGACCGAGGCAAGCCTGTGCCTCCAGGGCTTTTCACAGGAATTGCTCACCTGCAGGTTCAGACACCAGACAAGGACCAGAAGGAGGCTTCTGAGGGAGCACGTCCGGAAAAGTCCTGCCCCCCCCCCACCTCCCAACTGTGGCCCAGCCCAGTCCAGTCCATTCTAACCTAATCCAGTATATAGCTCACTGGGTTTTCAAAGTGAACACACCCAACCTGCGAGCAGAACCCGGCCCAAACGAGCACCTCGCCAGGAACAGGAAGCCACCTCACACCCCAGCCTGGTGCCCACCTCCAGAGGGGCCCGCCACCCTGCCTCCCTCAGCACCACGGCTGTGAGGGACCCCTCGCTGTGGAGGCGGCCCATGCTCCCGAGGGCTTTAGGGCCTTCCACTGAAGGGAAATACCCCGATTTACCTTCCCATTCTACTAACAATGGCGTGTGGACAGCTTCCAGTTTGGGGATTCAATGAATGCTGCTGTTGTGAGTATCATGTCTTGGTCTCCTGGTGCCCACCTGTACGCACCTCTGCTGAGCCTCCACCCCCAGGCGGAATCCTGGGGTGTGGCCTGTGCGCGCATCCAGCCACAGGAGCAGCTTCCAGCAGCTTTCCCGAGACAGGGCACATTTGCACTCCTACTGCAGCGTGTCACGGCCAGAGGCTGCACACCCCCTGCCGACAGCTGGCTGGGCCAGGGAGTCCCTGTAGATGGACTGAGAATGAATGCCCTTCCCAGTATCGAGAGTGTGCCGGGAGAAGACCCGTCCTCTGTCCTGCCCACAGAGAAAAGGGCCACCAGGCCCACCAGGGAAAGCACACAAAACCGACGGTGCTGGGCAGAACGGGTCGGCTGCCACCGTGTAGAGCGTCTGCCCCACGGCACAAAGGGAGAGCTGAGCAAGCCTGTGGGTTTCAGACCCAGTACCTGTGGCTTCAATCTCAGAACACGCAGCGGGAAGCTGCGCGATGGCTTCAGTGTTGTTTTTACTTGCTTGTCCAAAGGTACCAGCCGTGACACTCTGACTTTTCTCCTCCCTAATTAGACCTGGAGCTGCTGTCATACGTACACTGCTCACTTGAGTACAAATGAGTGACACAAACATTACTAAAGAAAATGCCACCCACTGGGAACACGGTAACCAACAACACAAAAATTACTAACAATTAGCCAGGGCCCTACACTGGTTTTACATAAAAGATCACAAACAAGATCTTTATTTAGAAGAATATCTTTGGCTTGAAATCTGAGACACCCAAACACATCCCTGCACAAGGACAGTGCCTCTGAGACAATCTGGAAAGACGGCATGAAATGTCATGCCTCTGCCTCGATTCTCTCCAGGACATTTCCTGGCTAAAGCCTCCTTCGCCTGTGTGGTCACTTCAACCTCGAGGCAATGCTGCCACCCTGAAAAGCCTGGGAGGGCTGAGCCCGCCCTGCACTGTCTCAGTGCCATCTGCAATTTCCGTGGCAATCAGAAGCGGGGTCTGTCTGAGTCACTGACACACAGAACCAAGATACAGGCGATGGGAAGGAATTAGCAGACGGGCTATTGAGCCTCTGCAGTCTCGGAAGCTCGGCACCCAGGAACACACTAAAACGCGACCACTCCCCGCCTGGAACGCCAGAATCCACACAGCCCACAATCCTATCAACATGATGTAATGCATGTTCTCTGAACTGTGGCCATAGGACCATGGTGTGTATGAGTTACAGGACACAACACCATTCATATTAATACTAAATTTTCTTATATTCTCTTCTTTAACACATTAAGCCAGAGTATTTTCCAAGCAAAACCTCCATCGCAATCAGCTAGATTAAAACATCCTGCATGATTAAAAAATGAGATTATTCCTTTAACTGTCGGATTAAAAAAAAGACAACTAGCAACATTTATTAAATATATTATGCATTTCTCTGTCCTGGTTATCTTATTGTTTCCCCCTCCCCATCCCCCATGAAACAAATATCTCTTCATCACTTTTTTGACCGCAAAGAGCATGGAGTGTATTCTCTGGTCTCAGGAGGGACACGCGGCTAAGCGCTGTTTGTGATTTCCTGGCGTTACCAGACGGAGGGTGAGGACAGGCTTCTGGCTTTAAGGATGGGCCAAGGCCACCTGTGGTTGGCAGCTGACCATCCCGGACTAGTGGCCCAGACCTGGGAGTCCACGGGGGCTTTTGTGCCATCCCTCCCTCTTCACTGGCACTGCCCACCTGGCAGGCACTGCCTCCGGCAGTTGCTGCGGTGCCTCCCCTGGACATTCTGGCTCTGCTGCACCTGACCTTGTGGACCACGATCCTCTCGGGGCTGGGCCGCACGCTGGGCTCTGTCTGCTTTGTCCCCATCCTCGCCTCACCGTTTCCTGTCCTGAGGCTCCCATAGGTGCCTTCCTCCCTCCTGGGTGCTGCGCCCCGGCCCCCACTGACCTTCCCTCAGGGTCGCCTCTCTCCTGCCACCCCACCTCCCACGGAGGGCATGGTGCTCAGAGCAGGCAGCCCTGGGCTGAGCTGCGCGAGGGGCAGGTGCAGACTGATCTGTGGCAAGGGGACGCCTGCGGTATCACCCTGCATGAACGGCTGCCTGCGCTGGGTGGAGTGGTGCACCCGGGCACTCCCCTGGGTGGGTGGAGCGGCCGCAGCAGCAAGCCCAGGGGAAGAGGGGGCTGCCCTGGCTGGGCCCTGGGACTTCTTGAGCCCAGGCTCTGCTCTGGCTGCATCACCACTGCCTGCACCCCACCTTTCACCAGCATACCTTGCCCTCAGGATGCAGCTTTGCAGGCCCATCTGAGAGCCCCCAGGCCTCTGCCCTGGGCCCCACAACACCCAGTGTGGCTCTCCAGCCCTGCAAGGCCTTGTCCTACTTTGCAGATCTCTTTGAGCGTCTGTCTCCCCCAGAGACTTTGTTCTCTGAGAGGAGGGGTATTTATCTGATTTTGGTGCCCCGTGGCCTGGCACGGAGCAGGACCTTTGCAAATCTTCCTCCAGTGAGCTGCCTGTTAGGAGCCTGCCTGAGGCTGCAGGCTCCTCTCCTCACCCCGGGGCAGGGCTGGGGTTGAGCTTCAGCTGAGTCCTGGGTGGACCAGACTTGCACGGGCCCATGCAGTTCCCTGCCCACCCGCAAGGGCACACTGGGCCTGATGCCGGGACACAAGGAGGAGAGACCTGGGGCTTCCTTGAGTGAGGGACACAGGAGACAAATACTCATAAAAAATACACCCACGCATGGATGTCTGGGGCTGGTGTCAGGACATGGCCTGCGTCTGCCCTAGAGAAGAGGCATCAGGGAAAGGGTTTGAAAGAAGGTAGCTTGATGCTAAGATCTAGCAGAATGTGAGGTGGAGCTGGCCAGAAGGAAGCCAAGTGGCTGCAGAAGGGGCCAGGGAGGAGGGGAGCCCGTGTGAAGAACAGAGAGAGGGCTGTAGCTGAGGGTCTGGAGACTGTCTATGAGTGCACACGTGTTTGTGTGTGCTGACACACATGTACATATGGACATACACACATTTATATATGTTTGTGTGCTCACACAGGTGTACATATGCATATATGTGGCATGGGCATGTGAATGCATGTGTTCATCTGTATGTGTATCCGAGTGTATGTACACATGTACTCATGTGCTTATACATGCATGTG